>NW_022436944.1:1032110-1038857 GCF_009761245.1 Sapajus apella
CCGTCTCAAAAAAAAAAAATAAAGAAAGAAAAATAAAAATTAAACAAAACAAGATTTTTAAGTTAATAGTTTAACTAGAACTGGAAGCTCCATTAAGTTAGTTTATATATGCAACATAGGATTAAATTTGTACAAAGTCATTCTACCTACCCAACTGTTGTTCTGACATGCTTGCTGGTTTATTCGATGTCTTTGATACTTTTTATTCTTCTTTAGAGCTAAAGTTTCTTATTTTCATGACTTATTTTAATCCTTTACATCTCTTTAAACATTTCTGTAAAAACACCACATTTTATGCCAGATATCTCCGCTTGTCAGTCCTTCCCTGGAAATGGGGCAGCTGACATCCCCTGGCCCACGCTTCCTGTAGCTGAAGAGAAACATTATCCATCTCAGGTTGGCCAGATCCTACTTCAAATCCTAGTGGTCGCCACCCTTTTTTTTTGAGATGGCATTTTGTTCTTGTTGCCCAGGCTGGAGTGCGATGGTGCAATCTCAGCTGACTGCAACCTCAGCCTCCCAGGTTCAAGCAATTCTCCTGCTTCAGCCTCCCAAGTAGCTGGGATTACAGGCATCTACCACCATACCCGGCTATTTCTTGTATTTTAGTAAAGACAGGGTTTTGCCATGTGTGCCAGACTGGTTTCAAACTCCTGACTTCAAGTGATCTGCCCACCTTGGCTTCCCAAAGTGCTAGGATTACAGGCGTGAGCCACCACACCCAGCCCTGTGTGCCACTTTTAACTAGCTTTGTGAACGTGAACATGAAATTAACTTTTCTGAGCCTCAGTTTTCTTATATCTGAAATAGGGACAACCTCCCTCTCAAAAAATTGTTGCAAGAATTAAACGATTTCTGTAAAGTACGTACTACATGCCTGGTGCATAATAGGTGCTCAATAACTGATAGTCCTTCTTTCTGCATCCTCTCATCTAAAACCACCTTTCTGTAGGTTTACATGATCAATTTAGCCCCAAGTAAGTAACTGATTATTGTGTAGCAGACTCACAGTTTTAACATACCATTACCCAGGTGTGAAAAGACAACTTTTTTTATTTTCTATGATTCATCTGATCTTTTTCCTGATCCTCCATCCTTAGAAAACAAGAAAGTGGAATTTCTGCCCTGGGGCCTGTTCCAAACGTACCTGGTCCAGGAGAGAGTCCGCACTGTTGTTCTGATATTTGTGCCCTTTTCCCTCTCCCAGAGTCATTTCTTCTCTGGAAGGACTTCTGCATCCTCTCTTATCAGGAGGGGCTTACTTATCATCCATACTCTGTCTTCTTCACTCAGCCTTAATGCAGATGGGTATAGGGAAAATAAATGGTTTCTTGATAAGAGAACATAAATCAGAAGGCATTTCAAAATTGTCATACCCATTATAATTTTTTAGTACAAGGTGGCAAATGCGTGGCACTTCAGTACCATGACCACTGCAGACATAACTAATCAATCATGAGCTCCTTCTCCAAGATCCAGGGGAACACCTCAGGGCTGTAGAAAAGTCACCCCAGTAGACTGGCAATTGCACACAAAATGATACCTGTTTATTGCTGGCTTAAGATATCATAACTCCTCGAGAATATGCACTTTAGCACGGGCTTGCTAGACTCCTAAAACTTAACCCATAGAATGAATGAACAATGGTAGAAGTGGCTGGGCATGGTGGCTCATGGCTGTAATCCCAGCACTTGGGGAGGCTGAGGACAGCGGATCATGAGGTCAAGAGATCAAGATCATCCAGACGAACATGGTAAAACCCCATCTCTACCAAAAATACAAAAATTAGCTGGGCGTGGTGGTGTGTGCCTGTAGTCCCAGCTACTCAGGAGGCTGAGGCAGGAGAATCCCTTGAACCCGGGAGGCAGAGGTTGCACACAGAGCAGAGACCGTGCTACTGCATTCCAGCCTGGGGACAGAGTGAGATTCCATCTCAAAACACAAAAAACAAAAACACCAATGGTAGAAGTTCAAATCCAGGGGCAGGTAGTAAAACAGGCTTCTAGATACAGGGTGCTTACCAGAATGCTTAATTGTTTGTACATTGAAAAAATACATTTTCCATGTATACGTTCTACCCCCAAGGCAGTGAAAACCATTCCTAAGGGTGGATCTGTCTGGTCATGTCTCCTGTTCTCTCCCAGCCTCCGCTCTGTAGCCCTGGGAGCTTTCCTGTGTGAAATGTTTTCAGAAATGTTAGTTTTCATCTCTCTTTCACTGTGCCTGCCTCTACGCACTAAGGCAGTGTGGCTGTTATAAGCTGCTAGTGCCTGATGCTCCATTATGTTTCTCTCTGTAGTGGTCAGTTCAGTTGCATATGATATATACATGTTTTTTGAGACAGAGTCTTGCTCTGTTACCCAGGCTGGAGTGCAGTGGTGCACCTCCCAGGTTCAAGTGATTCTCCTGCCTCAGCCTCCTGAGTAGCTGGGATAACAGGTGTGTGCCACCACGCCTGGCTAATTTTTGTATTTTTAGTAGAGACAGGGTTTCACCATGTTGGTCAGGCTGGTCTTGAACTCCTGACCTCGTGATCCACCCACCTTGACCTCCCAAAGTGCTAGGATTATAGCCCTGAGCCACTGCACCCAGCTGCATGTGATATTCTTCTTCTAATTATATATATATATAATTTGCATGTGATATTGTTGAGAGACCTTTACCTCTGTGGTGGCCGATTACCTGCTTTGCCTCACTTTTTTTATTTTTATTTTTGAGAGGGAGTCTTGCTCTTTCACCAGGCTGGAGTGCAGTGGCACGATCTTGGCTCACTGCAACCTCCATCTCCCGGATTCAAGTGATTCCCCTGCCTCAGCCACCTGAGTAGCTGGGACTACAGGTGTGTGCCACCACACCCGGCTACTTTTTTGTATTTTAGTAGAGACAGGGTTTCACCACGGCCATGATGGTCTCTAACTGCTGACCTTGTGATCCGCCCTCCTCGGCCCCTCAAAGTGCTGGGATTACAGCCATGAGCCACTGCCCGGCCTGCCTCACTTCTATCCCTGGTCAAACTTCACAGGAATGCTGATCCCAGAAGGGGTGGCTAAGGGAAAGCAGATGAACCGCCACAAAAACAGCGTCCTAAAACCACCCTAGCGATAGATGGATTTTTCTACAACAATTTTTTGGCTTATAGGCATGGCTTCAGAATTTTGGAGGGACTAGAATGACTGTGCCCGTAAATGCAGAGAAGTGCGCCCTGCTATGAAGGAACTGGGTTCTTTCCTTCTCTCTGTTCCTCGGTGCCGAACAAGGCACTACCTGGCTCAGTTTCCACACTCCATTAAGAACGGTTGTGGCCGGGCGCCGTGGCTCAACGCCTACAATCCCAGCACTTTGGGAGGCCGAGGCGGGTGGATCATGAGGGCAAGAGATCGAGATCATTCCTGGTCAGCATGGTGAAACCCCATCTCTACTAAAAATGCAAAAATTAGCTGGGCATGGTGGCGCGCGCCTGTAGTCCCAGCTACTCGGGAGGCTGAGGCAGGAGAATTGCTCAAACCCGGGAGGCGGATGTTGCAGTGAGCCGAGATCGTGCCATTGCACTCCGGCCTGGGTAATAAGAGCAAAACTCCATCTCAAAAAGAAAGAAAGAAAAAAGAAAAGAAAAAGAACTGTTGTGCTGATTCTTAAATGAATTCCCTGCTTTTCTGACTAGTGACCAAGAGAATTTTCCGGCCTCTTTGCTAACAGGAGAAGCACTGGAGATGATTCCTGAACTTGAGGAGCTAAATTTGTCTTGGAACAGTAAAGTGGGAGGAAGTTTGCCTCTGATCCTTCAGAAGTTCCAAAAAGGGAGCAAGATACAAATCCTGGAGCTTGTGGATTGCGCCCTCACGTCAGAAGATGGGGCATTTCTGGGTAAGCAGAATTTGAAGAGTCTATCCCAGAAAAAAAAGCAAAGATGCCCATTGGATAGGTTGGGAATCTAAGTGTGCTGTGTTTTGTCTTATCCTGAATTGAAAGAGAGGCACACTGTGTCCCCAGGAGACCTGAAACTCCACTCCCCTTCCTACATGCCCTTCTTATTTGGATTTCTTGCCTTTTAGGTCAAGTGCTACCTATGCTGGAAAGTCTTGAAGTACTTGATCTTTCCATGAATAGAGATATTGGTGGCAGTCTAAACAGTATTGCTCAGGGATTAAAAAGTACCTCAAATCTGAAAGTACTGAAGTTACATTCATGTGGATTGTCACAAATGAGTGTCAAAATATTGGGTGAGTTAACAATGGCTGAATTTAAGATTACATGTATAAATATATATGATATACATGTAAATATACATATTGAAAAGTTACTAGGAAATATAGCAAAATATAAACAGTGGTTGTGCTGGGGAATAAGGTTATGGGTAACTGAAATTCCCTTTAGGCTGGGTGTTGTGGTTCATGCCTGTATCCCAGCACTTTGGGAGGAGGAGTCAGGGGAATCATTTGAGATCAGGAGTTTGAGACCAGCCTGGCCAACATGGTGAAAACCTGTGTCTACTACAAATACAAAAATTAGCTGGGTGTGCTGGTACGTGAGCCTGTAATCCCAGCTACTTGGGAGGCTGTGAAATCGTTTGAACTCAGGAGGCAGAGGTTGTAATGAGCCAATATGGATGTCAGAAGAGACTCCATCTCAAAAAAAAAAAAAATCTCCTTTATATTTTATCTATTTTCTAAATATTTTACAGAGAACATATGTTTTCATGATTATAAAAATAAGCTTTTAATATGACTGACTCTGAAAAGGACAGTCTATTTTAGGTTGAGATAAACACTGTGAAAAATTCTTTGCTGCTTAAACTACTAGGTTTTCTCTTTTGATGCTCAGTCGTAGGAAGGAATTGGCACTGATGAGAAGAATGGCTTTGATGGTGTCTGCAGTTAAAACTTACTCCGCTGTAGACAGTATCCATATTAACAGAGAATAGGAAATGACACTGTGTTTTTCCCTTCAACTTACAGAGCCTGTAATATTCACTGGCAGCTTGAATAAGTCTAATAATCTATGTGCACTCCAATGCTCAAGTGTAATAAGAGAGGATGCTCAAGTGTAGTTGCAGGATTCATGTCAAAACTCTTAGCAATCTATGCAGATCTTAGGGAGCGTGTGTGTAATCATGGTCAGGTCCACAGAGGGCCAGAGGGTAGGGAGTCTACGCTTATTCGTCCTTTGGTCTTTTGTGAACACGGTGTGGTCCCTCAGCCTCCCTTACTGCACCACTGCGCCTCTCCTGCTCCATACCTTCTTACCACCTTGCAATATGTAAGAATGGCGTTTTTCTTTCCTTTCCTTTTTTTTCTTTTTTCTTTCTTTTTCTTTTTTTATTGAGACGGAGTCTTGCTCTGTCGTCAGACTGGAGTGCTGTGGCGAGATCTCAGCTCACTGTAATCTTCCGCCTCCTGGGTTCAAGCGATTCTCCAGCCTCAGCCTCAGCCTCCAGAGTAGCTGGGATCACAAGTGTGTGCCACCCCGCCCAGCTAATTTTTGTATTTTTAGGAGAGACGGGCTTTCACCATGTTGGCCAGGATGGTCTCCATCTCTTGACCTCATGATCTGCCCATCTCGACCTCCCAAAGGGGTGAGATTACAGGTGTAAGCCACTGTGCCTGGCAGGGGTTTTTCTTTTTTTAAGAGATGGGAGGCCGGGCGCAGTGGCTCATACTTGTAATCCCAGCACATTGGGAGGCCGAGGCAGGCAGATCACAAGGTCAGGAGTTTGAGACCAGTCTGGCCAACATAGTGAAACCCCTGTCTCTACTAAAAATACGAAAAATTGGCCGGGTGTGGTGGTGGGCATCTGTAATCCCAGCTACTTGGGAGGCTGAGGCAGAAGAATCGCTTGAACCCAGGAGGTGGAGGTTACAGTGAGCCAAGATGGTGCCACTGCACTCCAGCCGGGTAATAGTGCAAGACTCGTCTCAAAAAAAAGAGAGATGAGATCTCACTATGCTGCCCAGACTGGTCTCAAATTTCTGGGCTCAAGAAATCCTCCTGCATTGGCCTCCCAAGCAGCTGGGACTATAGGTATACTACTGTGTCCAGCTATCAGAATGGGATTCTGACTTTCTTTACAGATGTTGCTTTTAGGTACTTGAGTGAGCTAAGGAAATTAGATCTTTCCTGCAATAAGGATCTAGGTGGAGGTTTTGAAGACTCACTGGCTCAGGTGGTCATGCTAAAGCATCTGGAAGTCCTAGATCTTCACCAGTGCTCACTAACAGCCGATGACGTGATGTCACTGAGTAAGTATATATTGTACAGCAAAGAAAGACTTTTGGAATCTTGGCCTATATTTGGAAACTTTGAAATTTCAATATGTACACTTAAATTTACTTTTTATGTAGTGATTGGAAAGATCACTTCATAAAAGTTCTGTGAATGCCCCAACATAGTATTTGGCAGGTATTAAATGCCCAATAAATGTTAGTGAATCTCAATTGCTCCTATCCATGTCTGCAAATGATAGATTTGGCACTGCCGGGCACGGTGGCTCAAGCCTGTAATCCCAGCACTTTGGGAGGCCGAGGCAGGTGGATCACGAGGTCAAGAGATCGAGACCATCCTGGTCAACATGGTGAAACCCCCTCTCTATTAAAAATACAAAAAATTAGCTGGGCATGGTGGTGTGTGCCTGTAATCCCAGCTACTCAGGAGGCTGAGGCAGGAGAATTGCCTGAACCCAGGAGGCGGAGGTTGCAGTGAGCCGAGATCGCGCCATTGCACTCCAGCCTGGGTAACATGAGTGAAACTCCG
>NW_022436944.1:1038957-1045406 GCF_009761245.1 Sapajus apella
AAAAAAAAAAAAAAAAAAAAAAAAAGATTTGGCACTTAGGGAAAATTTTGAATTTATGTTGCTGTTTAGAAATAAATCTCGGCCAGGCGTGGTGGTTCATGCCTGTAATCCCAGCTACTCAGGAGGCTGAGGCAGGAGAATAGTTTGAACTCAGGAGGTGGAAGTTGCAGTGAGCCGAGATTGCACCACTGCATTCCAGCCTGGGTGACAGAGTGAGACTCTGTCTTAAAAAAAATAATAAATAGCCAGGTGCGGTGGCTCACACCTGTAATCCCAGCACTTTGGGAGGCCGAGGAGGGTGGATCACGAGGTCACGAGATCAAGACCATCCTGGTCAACATGGTGAAACCCCGTCTGTACTAAAAATACAAAAAATTAGCTGGGCATGGTGGCGCATGCCTGTAATCCCAGCTACTCAGGAGGCTGAGGCAGGAGAATTGCCTAAACCCAGGAGACAGAGGTTGCGGTGAGCCGAGATCGCGCCATTGCACTCCAGCCTGGGTAACAAGAGCGAAACTCTGTCTCTAAATAAATAAATAAATAAATAAATCTTTTAGTGTCACAAAGTTGATTGATTACCAACAGGTTACATATCTGTAACCAAATGCCAACACAAAGCTTATTAAGGCTCTCCGAATAACAAGTGATGTGAAGCCACTCAGATACAAGCAAAGTTACAGAAAAAGAGTCAGTGGGGTGGTACGTGATGGCTACACACTATAGCTTTAGGAAGCTACCCTTATTTTCCTACTGCAAACACAGTTCTGTAATTACAACATGTAATATAGAAATGCAATTTCCCATAACAAACAGAGCAAGCATAGCCTTGAGATTAAGGGTTTTATCCCATCTGTGGCCACAGTAAGCCTTCAGTGTACATCCAGATTCTGACCATGGCTCACCATCTAGACTTCTACTACCCTGGTCCAGGTCACAGTTGTCTCATGCTTAGATTATTACGAGAGTCTCCCTGTCCTCTCTCACTCTGACTTCATTCACTCTCCTCCCTTCCCCCTCACTGACTCTACCACGGTCACTGCCCTTGCTGATTCTCAGACATGCCAGCCTGCTCTGGCCTTGGGCCCATGCTCTCTCTCCAGGTCATGGGCAATTCCAGGCTAGAGGTGTCTCATTTAGTATCTCCCCACTGCTGAAGCACAGGCACCTGTACATGGTGGCACCAAGTAAGTGCATCTTCAATATGTGAATGAATGAATGAGGTCACAGTGAGAATAAAAATACGTTTTTGGTTGTTTATAGCACAATTTCGGGAGGTAGACAGCAAAATAGGTTTCTGGGTCTAACGTCTATCTTTTTAAACCTGCTAAAGTATCTCTCAGACTCTTATCTCTCAATTTGGGAAAATGAGAAGAGTTCAAGGCTTTCATGAAGATTTTAAAGTGACAAAATAATCCCTTTTTGAGCTCTGCATGGAGCCTTATGGGTTCTTACCATCCCCTTTACTTATCATAGCCCGAGCTTCATACCTAGGAAGACATTCATGAGTTATCAGTCCACCAGATTCCCTTGGTACAACTAAATAACATGAATACCACATCTCATTTTGTTATTCAGTGCTGGAGGACCTCAATCGTTCCCATTGGTATGACAGAGGACTAAGCTTCCCTTACCTGGGTCTTAGGTTCACAGCCACCGACATGGGTGAAAGGCCCTGGGAAACTAAGAATTATTCGATAACTGTAATGAATTGCATTGTTTTCCTTCTGCTTAATTTTGAAAAGATTGAAATGAAAATACATCCTGCTTTATGCTTTATGATGCTAAATAACTGAACATTGCTTTATCTGATCATTGTAAATTGCTCCAAAGAAATGGAAGTACAGATCCTTTAAGCAATAGCTACGGATGAATCCTCTAATGGTGTGGGGCATCGTGACAGGGGCTGTGGAAAATCCCAGCCATCAAGGAGCTTTGGTATAGCAGTGACAGGAATAAACCAATACATATCCAAACTCCATGGCGAAATACAGAGTGCTGAGGGGTTAGAAGAGGGAGAAATAGTTATGCCTGTTGACTTGACAAGTGCCCACCTGCCTTCCCTGCCTTTCCCCTTTCTCTCCCCTCATCTCTCTTCCTCCTCCCAGAGACGTTTGTACCTCTGATGTTCCAGTAGTTCTCCATTCTGGGAGTGAGGTAGTTCCTATACACACAGAGCTTGCCTTTAGTGAGAGAAGACAGAAAACAAATATATCAACAAGAAAATATCACATAATGGTGGGTGCTGTGATAGTGACCAAGGGGTTACTTTGGTGTGGGTGGGCCTGCAAGGCTTCGAGGAGGTAAGCCAGCCTTGTAGAGATCAGCGTACTGCATTTTCTGCCTTGATAAGAGCTGGGGCTAAGGCAGGAAAAGTAGCCAAAAGATCGTGAACAAGAGGTAACTCCTAACCAAGCCCCTCAGGACAATTTACTAGAGTGCTGTTACCAATAGGTGTCTGTGCTGATTGCTTGTTTTCACTGCCTTACTGGTACTTACATTCTGAGAAAAGAATTATAATTTCAAACATTAATCGAGCAGTTAGTATGTGCCAGGCACTTGATCTTCACCAAGTCATTTTACCTTTCCAATGACCATGTGAATTAGAGAAGGCTAAGAGTAGCAGAGTTAAGAAGGCTGAGGTTCAGAGAGGCTCATTAACTTGTCCAAAATCACACAGTTCTTTAGCAGCAGATCTAAGATCTAGTTCTCTGTCTCCACAGCCTTTGCTCTTCTAGCCTGGAAAGGAGCTTGGAAGTTGGAAAGCCCACACAGAATGCTGGGAAGATGGCTGGATTGGGATGTGTAAGGGAGGGAGGACGGGATTGGGGAGAGCTGTATTGACTGACAAACTAGACAGACTGTGGGAACCCAACACCCAGAAGACTCTCTGTGAGATGGTGCCTAAAACATGTCACTGTCGATATTTTAACAGCCCAGGTCATTCCTCTACTCTCAAATCTTCAAGAATTGGATTTATCAGCCAACAAAAAGATGGGCAATTCTTCTGAAAACTTACTCAGCAGGCTCCGATTTTTACCAGCATTGAAGTCATTAGTCATCAACAACTGTGCTTTGGAGAGTGAGACTTTTATAGCTCTTGGTAAGAGATTTACCAGATCCCTGCAGGAACCATGCATGTGAGAAGGAGACCTCTTTTTTCTCTGTGTTTCATTCTGAGGCTCAGCCAAAGTTGTGAAGTACTAATTTGTCTTCTTTTCGGGACATACTTCTTAAAAATGACCTTCTGAAAGTCTACAAAAATGATTCTGGTATAGTCAGCGTTTTTGTTGTGTTTTGAGACAGTATCACCCAAGCTGGAGTGCAGTGGCGTGATCTTGGGTCACTGCAACCTCTGCTTCCCAGGTCTAAACGATTCTCCTACCTCAGCCTCCCCAGTAGCTGGGATTACAGGCGCATGTCACCATGCCTGGCTAATTTTTGTATTTTTAGTAGAGATGGGATTTCACCATGTTGTCCAGTCGGGTCTCAAACTCCTGACTTTAAGTGACGCACCCTCCTGGGCCTCCCACGGTGCTGGGGTTGTAGGTGTGAGCCACCACGCCTGCCCATGGTATGTGCAGATTTAACATTTAAAATTTAAAGTGTGTATAACCAACCTGGGTCATCCAGATCCATGGTAACTTGTAATTTTGCGGAGGTGTCAGTATGAGTTGGGATTGCTGGGGATCCGATGGGAAAGTGAGGCATTTACTTGAGTATGAGGCTAGCTGACTGCCAAGCAGTCACTCCGCACAGGATTTATGTGCTCCCTCGGGAATCTGGGTATGCCTAAGGTCACAGATATGTCCCAACCTACGTCAGGGACCTACTGAATCTGAAAGTTCTGCCCATTTGGTGACAACTGCAGTGTCAGCAAGTAAAGAGGGGTGGTGTTGGAGACCCTGGCACTGTGTATACAAACTGCTGGTTCCCTGGGTGATCGATTTGGAAAAGTGCTACCAAGTCTCTTTGTTTCAAAATATCTTCCTTTACTTGCTGACATTGCACTTGTCACCAAATGGGCAGAACGTAACAACTGACATTTATTGAGGATATCCTGCGTGCCAGCCCCCTTTCCAAGTGCTTTACATGCATTACCCAATTTAATTCTTACAACTATATAAGACATGCGCCGTTGTTCCACTTTATATTTTGCAGACAAGGAAACTGAAACACAGAGATGTTAAGTACATGAGATAACCCAAGGTCATAAGAGCCAGAGCCAGGATTTGATTTCAGGCAGTCTCGTTCCAGATGTTTTAGAACCAGAAAATGTACCAAACTCTTCCCCACAGAATAACCGTAATCAGTTTTAGGAAGCTCACAGGCAGCCCTTCAAGCATACATATAGACTGTCTACAGGTGGGTCCACGGATCCTAAAACAGCAGGGCTAAAGGCTACATATCCTGGGACTTTTCCCCATCCACACATGTGGATAATGAGATGAATGATGCTGAGGGAGCCCTGGGAGCAGGGCATGGTGAGGACAAAGTCTATAGGAGCTGAACAAAAAAAATGGGCTGAACAAAATTCTCAGGCTGAAAAAGAGGGCGAGGATGCCCTAAATAAGGCCAGGCATGGTGGCTCACGCCTGTAATCCCAACACTTTGGGAGGCCAAGGCAGGTGGATCCCCTGAAGTCAAGAGCTTGAGACCAGCCTGGCCAACATGGTGAAACCCTGTTTTAAAAAAAAAAAAAAAAAAAAAAAGAATACCCTATATACAGAGTTCTTCAAATCTGGGGGTAAATAAAATAGTATGCATTCATTTTTATTAATATATAATAATAAATAGCTACTCATTTGTATTAATTGAATGCATTTATTTCATTAATAATAGCCCTTGTCTGGTTGACAGTACAATTCATTTTTAAGGAAGTGCCAACTGATAAAAAACACTTGTGAGAGGGTGAGAGAGAAGGACTCCATTTTCAGCATTATCCAGGAAGCACCCAAATCCAACAACTCCAGTCATGTGTATGGGTGCAAAAAAGAGTTAACATAGCAGGGTTGACACTGCTATCTGCTGTCAACCAGAAAGGCTGGCCCTTAGCTAATGGCCCAGAACTTGGAATTTGGGGGTGTTCATACCATTTCCTAAGAGACAAGAGTAGTTTACTATGCCTAACTTCTTTGCACGAACAACATGGTTTCTGTTGAACGTGAGCTTTTCTTTTGTGAGCATGGAATTTTGGTATATGCTGAGCAGAGGGTACCTAGATGACTGACCCCCAGTAAAGAACTCTGAACTTGGGGGCCGGGCGCGGTGGCTCATGCCTATAATCCCAGCACTTTGGGAGGCCAAGGTGGGTGGATCACGAGGTCGAGAGATCGAGACCATCCTGGTCAACAAGGTGAAACCCCGTCTCTACTAAAAATACAAAAAAAATTAGCTGGGCATGGTGGTGTGAGCCTGTAGTCCCAGCTACTCAGGAGGCTGAGGTAGGAGAATTGCTTGAACTCAGAAGGCAGAGGTTGGGGTGAGCCGAGATCGTGCCATTGCACTCCAGCCTGGGTAACAAGAGCGAAACTCCATCTCCAAAAAAAAAGAAAAGAAAAAAGAACTCTGAACTTGGGCCAGAGGCAGTGTGTCACACCTGTAATCCCAGTACTTTGGGAGGGTCTTGCTCTGCTGCCCAGGCTGCAGTGCAGTGGTACTATCATGGCTCACTGTAGCCTCGACCTCCTGGGCTCAAGTGATCATGCCATCTCAGCCACCTCAGCCTCTCCAGTAGCTGGGTCTGCAGGAATGTGCCACCACACCTGGCTAATTTTTGCACTTTTGGTAGAGATGGAGTTTTACCATGTTGCAAAGGCTGGGAAAACATTTTTTTAAGGAATTAATGGTCATTAGAAGGCACAGGTCTTCCTAGCTGCACAATCAATGAATCATGATCAACTAGGTATTACACTAAATTATATCATCTGACATAAATCTACAATTCAATTTGAATTAAATAAATGAAATAAATATATATTTCCCTACATCACTTTTAGAAGAAAAAGTTCCATTTCTCCTTAATGTAGATCTCTGTACTATGAGTAAGGGATAGTCTTTTTTTTTTTGGAGACGGAGCTTCGCTCTTGTTACCCAGGCTGGAGTGCAATGGCGCGATCTCGGCTCACCGCAACCTCCGCCTCCTGGGTTCAGGCAATTCTCCTGCCTCAGCCTCCCAAGTAGCTGGGATTACAGGCACGCGCCACCATGCCCAGCTAATTTTTTGTATTTTTAGTAGAGACGGGGTTTCACCGTGTTGACCAGGATGGTCTCGATCTCTTGACCTTGTGATCCACCCGCCTCGGCCTCCCAAAGTGCTGGGATTACAGGCGTGAGCCACCGCGCCCAACCAGGGATATTCTTACTAGATATTATAAAAGAATATAGGCCGGGCGCGGTGGCTCATGCCTGTAATCCCAGCACTTTGGGAGGCCGAGGCCAGGGATATTCTT
>NW_022436944.1:1045506-1139050 GCF_009761245.1 Sapajus apella
AAAAAAAAAAAAAAAAAAAAGAAAAGAAAAAGAATATATATTTCCGCTTGAACACATTATTCTCTAGAAAGAAGACAGAATAGTTTAAAGTGCAATTAACTTGGGAATAAGATATTCTAGTTAATTTTAACTTTGGAGGGCAACTGAAAATTAAGCAGAAAATCTTTTACTTTTCTTTAAAAATCTTTCCAAAATATGTTAGTTGCCTTCCTTGCCTGCAATAATTGCTGTGAAGTAAACAAAAATACGTTTTGGTATTTCAGACCCTTAGGGAGGGTTGGCCCATCTGAATCTCAGCAATGACTGTGCAGTGGAATATGTACCAACCAGGACACATTCTGGAAACCTTGACTAGCTGTCCAAGCACTTTGCGTTTCTCTCCTTCCAACATGTAAAGTGAAGGAAAGAAACCCCAGTTGGACAGTGAATTCCAATTTATCAAGTTTTTGTTTGCTAAAGTTTCCAATATTCCTTCAAATAAAAACAGGCAACATACATTGACGCCATGAATTGAAGGCAGCAGAAAATGGTCTTTACAACTTTCTCAACCGCAGTTATACTAATATGTTGGCCTAGACCAGTTTCTTCAAATCCAAAGCAAGCTTACAATCTCTAAGAAAACCTAAAGTACTGCTGTTCTTATCATTATCACTTTTAGCTGAAGCCTCCGTTCACCTCTCTGCTCTAGAAGTATTCAACCTTTCTTGGAACAAATGTGTTGGTGGCAACTTGAAGTTGCTTCTGGAAACACTAAAGCTTTCCACGTCTCTTCAAGTGCTGAGGCTGAGCAGCTGTTCCCTAGTGACAGAGGACGTGGCTCTCCTGGGTGTGTATCTACTTGTTCCCAAGCGGTCTTGGCACACAGAACAGAGGGTACCACCCCTGCAAAGCATGGAGTGGGGAGGTTGGGGAGACCTGAGACCTAGGGTGAAGCCCTCTATGCAGATTCCCTTCTCCCCAGTATCTGCTGAGAGGTTTAATTAGAATGAGCAAAGGCAATTCTAAAACCACATGGCAGTGGAGGATGTTTCATAAAAGGATATGGATATAGATAGTGGGGAGGTTCCTGAAAGGCAAACAGCTCCGTTCCACACCTCCCCGGTCCATGAGTGTTCCCACTTCAGACATCTGCATTTCGCCCCATCAGCATGGTTCCTGTACTACTACTTAACTTTTCCTTTAAATTGACTCTAATTTAAATGCTTTTATTTAAACAAGAAACTGATTATCGCTGTAACTGAAATACAGACATCATTTCCTATAGATATTAGACTGCTGATGGCTTTGATTAGAGGCTCCTTCTCTCTATTCGAAAAAGATGAGAGAGGTTTTAGGCATACTGTAGCACCAATCTGACACTTTTTCCACGTCAGTCTAGAGAGATGGAAAGATAATTGAATAAGGAATAACTTTTGCACTGTGGGATTTCAGTGAAAATATTCCAAATATTCCCTAAAATCATTCTATGTGTCCACTTCCCATTATAAAACAATGAATCAGAAAGTACTATCTTTGTCTCCCAGCTAGCCTTGTCCTCTCACCTCAACCACTATTCAGCCATCAGCTGCCAGAATTCCAAAGCAGTGAGCACGTCTCCAAATAAAGGGCCAGAACAGTCACTCCAGGTAGTTGTGTCTGTATTCTCAGTGTATATACCAGTCAGTTTTGCTATGACATGACACATGGGCCTAAAAATTATGTATTATGCAAGAATGATGCTGTAATAACCACAGGACTTACGGTTGGAGGCACCCCACAAACACTTCATCAGTGGCATATTTTAAGAAACAGAAGCTATGAAAAATAGTAATATAGTTTTACATATTAAATAGTTAAGAAATACGCCAGTATTACACTTTCCCCTGAGAAAGACCTGAAGTCTGTAGAAGTGGCCTGTCCAGAAATTCAAGACTGCAGTGAGTTATAATTGTCTCACTGCACTCCAGCCTGGGTGATAGAGCAAGACCCTGTCTCAAGAAAAACCAATCAAACAAAAGAACATACATATAACTGAAATGTGGCATTTCTGGATTGGATCCTGGAAAAGAAAAAGAATAGGCACAGAAAAATGGTGAAATCAGAAGAAAATTTATATAGTTTAGTTTCACTGTATAACCTCGGAATATTATTTGATGGGCATGTAATATCTATTTGAAAACATAAAATTTAGCTTTTTTTTTTTTTTTTTTTAAAAAAGAAGTGTCCTGTCCACACTTCTGTTGGTGGAAAGAGGGTATGTGGATGGGTGAGGGTTGTTGTACTCATGAGGTGTGTGCATGTCTGCATTTTGTTTATTTTATTTATTTATTTAGAAGGAGTCTCTCTGTGTCACCCAGGCTGGAGTACAGTGGCTCTGTCTCAGCTCACTGCAACCTCTGCCTTCCAGGTTCAAGCAATTCTCCTGCTTCAGCCTCTCGAGTAGCTGGGATTACAGGTGTACACCACCACACCCAGCTAATTTTTGTATTTTTAGTAGAGGCGAGGGCTCTTTCCCACAAAGAAAATTACAAATTTAGATGGCTTCAGTGGTGAATTCTGTGAAACAATTGCGGAGTTGCAAGGGATCTTGGAAGTCTCCTTGATCCAACCTCCTAATCAATAATCAGAAAGAAATCCTTTTCACAGGCTCTCTACTAATGACCACCACAATTCTGCCTGAACTGTTTCAAGTTTGCCCCAGCATTATGGAGCGACTCTTAAGAGAAGGAAGCCCTCCCACTAAGCCCCAATCTGTCTTCTGGTGTCTTTCAGCCAGTGCGTCTGTCAGCGAGCTGAAACATTCAGCTCCTTCTTAGTCACGTCAGCCCTGGCAACAGCCAGGTCTCCCTCAAATTTTCTCCCTCTAGGACTGAACGTGCCCTGGTCTTTCAGTCCTTCCTCACACGGCATGGCTTTCAGGTCAAGGAGAATGCTCCAACTCCAACACTTTCACTTGCCGACAGTTTGATTCCACAGTGAGTTTGAGAGCTCAGCCACCCGTGCATCTATTCCTGGGTTTGGCTCAAAAGGGAAGCATGTCCCATTTGCCTTAGTTAGCTCTCCTGCCTTCTCTTACAGAAGTCTTTATTTCAGCGTTAACTTATTTATTTTCTGCTCAAATAGCTCAGATTATACATTAGTTATCATTTTTAAGTGCCATTGTAGGTAGTACTAATATGTTCTATTCAAAGGGAAAACTCTCTTGTGTATTGGGGGTGTCTAAGGTGAACTGAAATTATCCGGGTATGTTCTGCACATGGAAAGTTGCTCAAGGAAATAATTGCTGAATGAAGAATGACTGACTGAACAATGAACAATTAAACAGTATAAGCAGCAAGAAGATTATTTACAAATGGTCCTTAGTTAAAGCCGATGAGCCACCACTCTTTACATTTAATTAGAGAAAGTCTGTAGGAAGAGCTGGGACTCCAGTGGAGCAGACAGCAAGAACTTGACAAAAATATATATATATTGGGTTGGGATTTGGAAAAAGAAATAAAAAAGCTTGTACATGGGATATATAGACAGGAAATCTGTTATTAATTTCAGATGTCCTGAATGAAGCTGCTAATAACAAATCATTACTAATTACTAATCGTGTCATTCCTAGTCCGGAGATAGTGTTATGGGAAATGGGAATAGCCATGGCCGGCAGTATTCTTGCATGTTAGCATTTAGAATGATTTTCTTTTCTAGCATCGGTTATACAGACAGGTCATCTGGCCAAACTGCGAAAGCTGGACCTGAGCTATAATGACAGCATCTGTGATGCAGGGTGGACCATGTTCTGCCAAAAGGTGCGGTTCCTCAAAGAGCTAAGCGAGCTGGATATTAGCCTTCGACCATCAAATTTTCGAGATTGTGGACAATGGTTTAGACACTTGTTATGCACTGTGACCAAACTTCCTCAGATCACTGAGATAGGAATGAAACGATGGATTCTTCCAGCTTCGCAGGAAGAGGAACTAGAATGGTTTGACCAAGACGGAAAAAGAAGCATTCACTTTGACCATGGTGGGTTTCAGTAAGCTGATTTCCCATTGTCCTACTAAGCTACAAATCATTCTCCAAAGGAAAAGAACATGAACAAATTGCAGTGTCATCAACTGAATATCAACTTCTGAGCCGTTTAATGGGACTTCTATTAAAGAGCTTTGTAGATCTATGTGTATAATATCTAATGTGAACATGCCATTATTCTCTGTCTTATGATACAAAAATGGCATTTTTCAATAGATTTGTTTTGGATATATAATTAGTTCCTTTACTGTTTAGAAGCCTTGCAAAAAGTGTTTAGATTCTGGTACTGCAACCGTTTTTCTCTTGCCCAGAAATGTTTTGCCTTCTCTTTTCCTACAAGTTAAGAGTTCTAAATATAAGTGTGTGTGTGTGTGTGTAATTCTAACGTGAAATAGTTAATTACACTAGCTAATAGTTTCATGTATCATTACTGTTATTATATGTATCATAATGTGGTCTATGTAGGTTTTTATCTGAAAGCGTCCCCTTCTATGGTTTATTATTTTATGTTCCAGTGCATTTTATTTCAGATATAAACCATGGACAGTAATGATAGTCACTGACTTATAAATCTTAGTAAAAAGTAGTTAAAAATTTAAAACTCAGTATGAAAAATACGTCTTGTTAGAAGAAATTAAAACCTTTAACGTTTAAAAAGACAAACTGTTTACATATTGCCTTTAGGCATTTCTTTGAAATGGAATTTGCCTCATCAAACTTCTTTAGTTCATTAATGACAGTTTCTGTGTTGCTCTAAACTGAAATTTTTGATTTTCTTTTGCTAGAGCATGAATGTCATTGCATGGCAGAGATGTTTGTCTACACATTTCTATTCTGACATGCTCTACTCAAATTATGTTTTGCTTTCTTCTTACTACACTAATAATTAGTATTGTAATCACTGCCTGAAAGACATGCAAATTTAAAATCAACACTACTCCAAATTTAAAAGTGTTCAGGATGAGGAAGTTTTGAATGCTATAAAAGGGAATACTTTGGACTGCATGATATAAAAGAATACCATGAATTCCCTGGGCGCTCCCATGATTTCCATGAGTATCTATGCAGATGCAAAACCTATGCATGAATGTTCCCTGGCAGCTTTGTTAATAATAGCAAAAAAACTGGAAACAATGAGTAAAATGTTAAACAAGCTGTGAGACTATGCAGTACTCCTCAGTCACAGAAGGGAACAAACCACTGATACATGCCACCATTTGGACAGACTTCAAGTGGATCATGCTGAATAAAAAAGCCAATCTGAGTTGCACACTGTGCATTTCCATTTATGTGACATTCCCAAAATGACAAAATGATGGAGATGGAGAATAGGTTAGGAATAGGGAGAGGAGTAGGCAGTAGGTATGGCTACAGAGGAATAGCACAAGGGAAACTTGTGCCAATGGAGCAATTCTGTGTCTTGATTGTGATGGTGGTTACACAAAGCTCTACGTGACAAAATTAGGATTATACAGACACACACATATACACAAATGAGTGCACTGTTGATTGTACCAATGTCAGTTTTCTGGTTTTGTTATTGTGCTACAGTTATGCAAGAGGTCAGCATTGAGGGAGGCTGAGCAAGGCATGGACCTACCTAAGCATTTCTTTAGAACTTCCTGTGAATCTATAATTATTTCACAATAAAAGTTTCAAAAGTAGGCAGGATGGTGTGGTGGCTTATGCCTGTAATCCCAGCACTTTGGGAAACCAAGGTGGGCAGGTCAGTTGAGGTCAGGAGTCCAAGACTAGCCTGGCCAACATGGTGAAGCCCCAACTCTACCAAAAAAATATAAAAATGAGCCAGGCATGGTGGTGTGTGCCTGTAGTCCTAGCTACTCGGGAGGCTGAGGCACAAGAATTGCTGGAACCTGGGAAGCGGAAGTTGCAGTGACCCAAGATTGCACCACTGCACTCCAGCCTGGCAAGAGTGAGATCCTGTCTTAAAAGAAATAAAAAATAAATAAACATAGGAAAATAGTATAATGAACCCTCGTGTACTCATCAGCTTATTCTATAGTTATCAGTGTATGGCCAATCTTGTTTCACTTGTATTCCTACCCACTTTCCCCTCCCCATCCCATATTATTTAGAAGCAATTCCAAGCTGTCATACCATTTTATCCGTAAACATTTCAGTCAAAGTAAAAATCATTTATTTGGCCGGGCGTGGTGGCTCACGCCTGTAATCCAAGAACTTTGGAGGCCAAGGTGGGAGAATCATCTGAGGTCGTGAGTTCAAGACCAGCCTGACCAACATGGTGAAACCCCGTCTGTATAAAAAAAATTAAAAATTTTTTAAAATCATTTTTACACATAAACATAATTTTATGAATAATTTTAATGTAGTAGGCATCTAATTGCTAGATATTTTGCCTTTATCCATCAAGGTTCATTACCCCAATTTATCAATTTTTAGGATTATTTCTTATTTTTCTTTCCTGGTATTTCTTTTACATCCTTCTTTCCTTTCTTATCTTTTGGAGATGCCTTTCCTTTCTTTCGTGCTTTTATTAGTTCACTGAATTTCCCAAATCCTTTCCGTACCATTGTTCCACGCCACCACGCCTGAATCTGAAAACAAGATAAACCCAAATTCAGCGTCGGCTGGTATCATGATGAACAGGAGATCGTTAAATCTCTTTTTTCTGATAGGTGGTCTTGAAGATGTAGACAATGGGATGTGATTAGAACTCTAAATTTTATTTTCTATTTTTCTCAACCGGCCAGGCATTCAGGCAAATTTTTAAAAAATGCATTTATTGCTTTTATGTGCCAGGTCCTGAAACGTTCTAGACTTTTGGGCAAGAGCTGTGAAATAACTGCCTCAACTTTATGGAGCTCACATTTCAGTGAGAGAAGAGACAGTAAGAAATAAACATATGAATGTTTAATTTGACAGACGGTGATGAGTGCTACAGAGAGCGACCGTGCATGGTGAGGGGATCTGAGTGCTCTTCCCTGCCTTCCAGCTCCTTACTGGGCTGTCTGTGCTCCTGCCTAAAGCCACCCCTCACTTGTTCCCTCGATCCCATCCCCTCCTACCTGCCCAGCAACACCCCTCCACTAGTAGTAGACTCATCCAGTGGCTCCCCATTTCTCTCAGAATAAAAGCCAAAGTCCTTATATGGCTTACAAGGCCCTCTCTGATCTGCCTCCCCAAACCTGACCCCCCTAACCTCTTGACTCCTCTTTCCCTGGCTCACTCTGCTCCAGCTGTGCGGGCTTCCTCCCTGCTCAGACACACGGGCACAGTTCTAACTCAGAGCCTGTACATTCGCTGCTTCCTTTGCCTGGAACTCTTCTCAGTATTCAGATGGCTCCACTGCTTCAAGGGTTTGCTCAATTGTCATTGCTGTGGACCAAACTGTGTTGCCCCCGATTCATATGTTGAAGCCCTAATCCCCAGTGTGA
This sequence comes from Sapajus apella, assembly GCF_009761245.1. Taxonomy (NCBI): domain Eukaryota; kingdom Metazoa; phylum Chordata; class Mammalia; order Primates; family Cebidae; genus Sapajus; species Sapajus apella. The sequence goes on from NW_022436944.1 coordinate 1,052,922, forward strand.
TGGAATTTGGAGAAGGGGCTATAGGGAGATAATTAGATTTAGATGAGGTCATGAGGGTGGGGCCCTCATGATGAGAACAGTGGCCTTATAAGGAGAGACATCAGAGAGCTATCACTCTCTAGTGAAATATCTCTCTCACTCTCCCTCTCTGCCGTATGAAGACAGGGGAGAAGGGAGCTTCTACAAGCCAGGACGAGAGCCTTCACCAGAATCCAATCATGCTGATACTCTGACCTCAGACTTCCAGCCTCCAGAAAAAATACATTTCTGTGAGATGTATTTTCTGTGAGAAAATACATTTCTGTTGTTTAAGCCACCTGTTCTATGGTATTTTGTTGTGGTAGCCTAAGCTAAGACTGTCATCTTTTCAATGAGGCCAACTCTGACAATCTTACTTAAATCAATTACTTCCCCACCTCCACACACTACAGGCAATTTCAGTTCCCCTTAGGCTGATGGTTTTTTTTTTTTTTTAATTTAACAATAGCACTCTTTAACATAGTATTTAATTTTACATTTTATATTTCATGCTTTTATTTTCCTCCTACTAGATTTTAAGTGCTGTGAGGACATAAATATTTGTTTTGTTCACTGATGTATCTCTATGCTTAGAACAGTGTCTGGTACATAGTAGAAGCTCAATAAATGTTTGTTGAATGAATGAACAAATGAAAGAGGTGGATGAGGGTATGCTGTTTCATATAAGGTGGATCAAGGAAGGGCCCTCTGATAAGAGGCCATTCAAGCAGAGATGGAATGAAGTAAGAGCCAGAATCTTGCCCATATCTGGGGGAAGCATCTCTGGGCACAGGGAAGAACCAGTGTTAAGGCCCTGAGCCAGAGCACTTGGTCCTTGGAAGAACACCTGTGATCTCCTTGTGACTGAAGCCCAGTGAGAGTGGGAAAGATGAGATGGGGAGTGAAAACAGCAGACCAACCAGGATCCAGGGAATAGCACTGCTCTCTAGAGGCATTTTGGAAATTTATGGAGCTTTTTGTGGTCTTAAGGTTTAGCAGTCTTTAATGTGTGGCCTTTACCCTGGTCTACGAAGCCTTTCCAACGGTGTGCAGGCATGGATAAGTTGAAGACAGCTCATTTCCTGAGCTGTATCCCTTCCTAAAATCATCCCGAGAACATAACTGTGGATCCCCCATGCCACTTGCCCCTCTGGTGCTCCACAGTGGGAGGGTATGCCTTGCACCCACCCGAATACCTAAATCTTACTGTGGTGCATTGCCCTGGACTCAAAAAATCTTTAGGACACACACACACACACACACACACAAAAAAAAAAAAAAAAAAAAAAGGAAAAAAAGAAAAAGACAATTCAAGTACAAGTGTTGATGAGAAAATGGTTGACTTTGAGGACTGGTTAACCAATCCTTTTGCAAGACAGGTCATTTCTAATTCTACCTTCAAGAAAAATAAGGTAAGACTAGTTGACATGTCAGCTAAGACTTGCTATTGATTTGGGGGATATAAATCTGGAATAAGTTCAGAGATGCATGAAAGCATTGTTATTTAAAAAAAAAATTACAGGCAAAAAAAGCTGCTTCCATTCTCATTAACCCATCTACATGTACAAGATTTCTTAAGGCTTTCATCTGAAAATGAAAAACAGGAGTAGAATCTATAATAAACCCTGACTTATCCTAATAATCAGCAACATTTATACATGAATATATAAACTACATTAAAAAAGCTCCTTATACTGTTCTAAAAAATCCTAATAATTATTAAAATTTGTAAGAAATTTTATGTTGTTTTAGGTGATGTTAAACTACTAATAGTTGTAATGTATATACATTTTTAAATGTTTAAAATTTAATTTATATAAATATTTTTGTTGCCCAGAAGTACAAAAGAACAATCTATAAAAGATTTATATGTATATCTATATAGCTTTAGGATCAATTATGAGGGGAAAGTAGAATGGACATGCATGTTCAAGAAGAAAAGAAATATGATATAAAAATTCTGCCTATAAAATTACTTATTTGGGTATTTGTAAATTGGTGTTAACAAATCCTAATGATATTCAGCTCCACTGGATACACTGAAAATATTGATCTAACAGCTCTATTTTAAAATGTCAACATTTAAAATTTACTGGAAATTACACCCTTTGCAATAATTCAAACTTGTGCCAATCATGTTAAATATCATTTTAAGAATGTGCAAAAGGGTGTGGGATTTTTCAAAATGCTTTTAGGGGGCTAGGCATGGTGGCTCACACCTGTAATCCCAGCACTTTGGGAGGCCGAGGCAGGAGGATCGTGAGGTCAAGAGATTGAGCCAATATGGTGAAATCAAACCCCATTTCTACTAAAAATACAAAAATTAGCTGGGCATGGTGGTGAGCACCTGTAGTCCCACTACTTGGGAGGCTGGGAGAGCGTGCCATTGCACTCCAGCCTGGTGACAGAGCAAGACACTGTCTCAAAAAAAAAAAAAATGCTTTTAGGAAGTATTCAATTAAAAACCACAACTTCCATTCTTTCAAGTGTAATCCATACTGAGCGTATACACATTGAAATAATTTTTTTTTTTTTTTGAGATAGAGTCTCATTCTGTCGCTCAGGCTGGAATGCAGTGGCACGGTCACGGCTCACTGTAACCTCCATCTCCTAGGTTTAAGTGATTCTCCTGCCTCAGGCTCCAGAGTAGCTGGGATTGCAGGCATGCACTACCATGCCGGGCTAATTTTTGTATTAGCTGAGGGTTTCACCATGTTGGTCAGGCAGATCTTGAACTCCTGACCTCAAGTGATCCACCCACCTTGGCCTCCCAAAGTACTGGGATTACAGACGTGAGCCACCACTCCTGGCCTGAAATATATATTTTTATATAAATTGCTTTTCTTTCTCTTCTATGTTGCAACTCAGGCATTATTTCAATTAAAATTATGTGCTTTTATAGATTTTTATTATCTCTGAATTTGCTTTGGAATAAAAGAGGTATCACAAAAGATTGATCATAAAAGGGAGAACATTAGTTCTGATAGGGTTGAGGGCTATAGAGAGGGTTTTACAGACAAAGACTTGACTCTCACTCTGAGTGAAATGGAAGATTGCCAATTTCAGTGTAGTGGTGAGCTCTAGCCCATGTTTTAACAGCATCAATGCAATTACTGAGCAGAAGGTATGTTGGAGGGGAGCTGGCATGGAAGCAGGGACACTAATCAGTGGGCTTATGTAGTCATCCAGGTGTGAAGTGATGGGAACTTGGACCAGTTGGAGAATAAAGAACACTGGTTGAAGTGGACACATTCCAGACCTGTCTGGGGTATCCTATATGTCCATGGGCTCAATGGGCTAAAGCAGAATTTCAAGGATCTCAGCCCTTCGATCCTAGTTGGTGGCAGCTCAGAACCCTGGGCTCAGCCTCTTGTCTATAAATACTTCCACTTCTAATTTGTCAACCTTATTTTACTTGTTTTGTTAATACAAGCTTTTTTCATTCCAATGAAATAGTCCTAAGAATTTTAGATTGATTTGAAATTTTGAAGTTTTGGTTTCCTTTGCCTATTTGTTGGCTTCTTACTGAACAAAGAAATAAGGAACATAAAAGACAAAAATGCTAGGACTGACGTTTAAAAATTTTCTTACTTAGCCCTGGGGACATAAAAGTAGCTAAGTAACTTCTCTTTTCAGAAGCAGGACAAGGGTGTAGATGTGCAAAGAGATGCTCCATAGGTTAATCTGCAATGTGTTTAACATTAGGCTCCCTCTAAAAAAAACTGTTATCAAGAATCTGGGCTGATTTTACCTTTGTTGCCATTATATTTCTTTCTCTTTTTTCCTTGAGGTATTGCCATATGGCCTCATTGCCTTCAGCACACACTTCTTTTGGGGGCTCTTCCATGGGATTGTCCATCAGTGTCAGGACCTTAATATTCACTAGGGAATCCAAATTCTCTGGAAGATGGGTGAGCAAGTTGTCCTCCAGCAGTAATTCTTTCAAAGCTGAAAAGATTTTTTTAAATGGTGGATTAATCTTAAGAACAAACAATATTAACTTGTCACCTAATCCTGCCCACATGAGTGAGGGATCCAATTCTGCATTTGCAAAAGGAATGAGAGGAAGGATACACAAAACTTTTTATACCATCTAATAAAAGTTCTCTCTATGTTTGCTCCTTCTCTTAATGAAGAGAACAGAATTCAGTCTCCAGGTATTCCAAATGTTTTGTTTGTTTGTTTAGAGCAACAGTTTTTAGCTGAAACTGACAGCCCATTGGCAAAAATCACTCAGGCCCTGCAGTTTCTAAGGTCAGCAGAGTATTGAGGGGTTTTTGTTGTTGTTTGAGACAGAGTCTTACTTTGTCATCCAGGCTGGAGTACAGTGGCATGATCTGGGCTCACTACAACCTAATTTTTGTATTTTTGTATTTTTAGTAGAGATGGGTTTTACCATGTTGTCCAGGATGGTCTTGAACTCCTGGCCTCAAGTGATCCAACCACCTGGGCCTCCCAAAGTGCCAGGATTGCAGGTGTGAGCCACTGCATCTGGCCACATATTGGAAAAATGGACTCTTCATGCTGTTTCCCACAGGCCTCACTACTCGCTGTGATTGCTACAAGCTTTGGCACATTGGTGTTACCTGCCTGATCCCTAAAGACTGTGGAATGTGAGACACCTGGTTCACATAGTCATTCCCTTGCTACTCTCAAGTTGAAAAGCAAATTAAGTTTTTGAAAAAAATTACTCTTTGGTATAAAAATAATATATATAATTTAAATGGAATTGTTGTCTGCAAAAACAGCAAAAGATGAAAATAATTCTCCCTCACCATCCCTTTCCTACCAACCCTCTCACATCTTAATTGTCATAAGGAACCCCTGTTATTGGATTCCTGTGAGTCATTACAGAAAATCTCTAGGTACATGCAGGCCTATAGGTATATGCATATAAAACATCATAAATGAAAATATTATCATATTATATAGAATGCTCTGAAACTGGTTTTTTAGCATAATGGACTATCTTTAAATAGTTCACTGAAAGAGAAATAAAAATGCTTAATAAGCATGAAAAAGATGCTTAAAATCACTCCATGGGAGAAATGTACATTTAACACCAAAATGTAGTGTTTTACCAATCAAACAGACAGGGATGAAAAGTTTGGTAGTACCCAGTAGTAAGGAAGGAGAAGAGAAAAATTATGTTTAAATACTACTTAGTGATAAATGACTTATAAACTCAATCACTTTTCTATATGTGGTTCACCAAGAGAAGATAAATATAAAAAATGTGGTCATGAGACTGAATGTTTAAAGAACATAAAATTATGTACATTTCAAAAAAGATCATATCAAAGTGCATTCTTTAGTCCAGTTTGTCTTTTGCTGTGCTATCTAATAAAAGGCTTCCAATTAAATAAGGCAAGCCAAGCTATTTTTTTTTACAACTTCTTTTTAACAATTCAAAGTTATTGAAGCCAGTCAATAAATATTAGAAAAAATAGTAAACACTGAAAATATTTGAGAATATTTCACTCCTCCAGGGATCAAGGACAGGGTAACAATTTATGGTGAGGAGCATTACTAAAGAGTACTGCATACAGCCCCTTGCCCCCAGTTTTTGTTTTGTTTTGTTTTGTTTTGAGACAGAGTCTCACTCTGTTGCCCACGCTGGAGTGCAGTGGTGTGATCTCGTCTCACTGCAACCTCCACCTCCCAGATTCAAGCAATTCTCCTACCTCAGCTTCCCAAGTAGCTGGGATTACAGGCACAGTGTCATCACACTCAGCTAATTTTTGTATTTTTAGTAAAGATGGGGTTTTGCCATGTTGGTCAGGCTGATCTTGAACTCCTGACCTCAGGTGATCCGCCTCTCAAAGTGCTGAGATTGCAGGTGTGAGCCACCGTGCCCAGCCCAGCCCCTAATTTTTTAATGTCTTGTGAGTAGGCAAGACATTCCTTCATCCTTTTCTCATTAAAGAATAGCCATAGTACATAAGCCTAGGGAATTCAGGAAAAAAACATTTAAAATCTGGTCCCAGTGGGTGCTCAGCAAAAGCATGTTAAGCAGATGGATGAATGTACAGACAAAGAATGGCTTAGTCTACTGGAAAATGTTTGGGAGTTTAAATAGGAATCATATATAGTTTTCCAGGTCAATCATGTAGTTCCAAAAGTTCCCTGCTAACTTCACCATTCTGGGCCAATACTTTTTCCTTTATTCAAGTGGCTTAGTGAGCTAGATGAAATTTACTGCAGGACCCCAGCTCCAAATTCTGGCATATAGTAAGTGTGCGGTAAATTATTGTTGGCAGTGTAATGGACATATGGGTGAATGCAAATTTTCTTTGCAGTTGCTATTTACTTTTCATTCCAATAAACAACTTAACTGCCTTTGCAAGACATAGCTATATTAATCAGGACCTGGCCTCCCCCATGCCACTAAGTGAGCCCTGCAAAGAAGTGATGGGATAGACTCAATTCTCTATATTAACCTGGCCTCCCCCATGCCACTAAGTGAGCCCTGCAAAGAAGTGATGGGATACACTCAATTCTGTAAACACTAAGATTGGTCTTTAGAAAAGCAAGGAAGCCATTCGCTATGGGAAATGCTGGCCACAAACTCTACCAGGCTGTGGATGTACTAAGTTCCCTCACCTTGTGCTTGGCAAATGGCATCTGGAAGTTGTTTAAGCAAATTGTGCCGGCAATCAAGAACTTCTAGGTTAGGCATTGACCCCAGGGACATGGGCAGGTACTCCAGATGATTGTTCTCTATATATAGCTCCTTGAGACTCTGAAATAACATGAGTATACCATAATAATATACCTTGATAAGTTAATTATAATAACCAGAACACCTGTGGGTGCCTATCCATTTTTTTTTTTTTATTCTTTCAATGGGGAAGTTATGCACTGGGATAAAGGAAAAAAACATATTTAAAGGACCATCATCAAGACATAAAGTTATTTTTGAGTAAATCCATTAAACTTGGTTTCCATTTATGTAGGGAGAAGAGACTATAGACATCTAATGCTTATTTGTTTCATCAGGACTTTATGAAAAAAATAATTTGAATAATTTAACTACATTTATTATTAACTCCTTTTTAATAGCTAATTGTCTGTGGCAGTTGCTACAGAATAACTGCCTCAAATATCAACCCAATATTGCCTCAGTGAAAGTAGCCAAAATGCATAGGGAATGGGTTTGAGTTTATTTGAAATAAACTATTTTCAACTTCACTGGGCAAATATCTAGTGTTTGCACTTCACCCTAAGATTGTGACAGGACATTTACAAAGGACAAGATGTTGAAAGGTATTTCTATGAACACAGGGCAAAGGACTGGAGAAATAGGAATAGAGACCCTGTGTCATGGTGAGAACTACCTATACTATACATGCCATTGCATGACTGGGGGTTATGTGGTGGCCCATGCCTACTTTATCATCATTAAGAGTGTGGCAGGCTGGGAGCGGTGGCTGATGCCTGTAATCCCAGCACTTCGGGAGGCCAAAGTGGGTGGATCACCTGAGATCAGGAGTTCGAGACCAACCTGACCAACATGGCGAAACCCTGTCCCTACTAAAAATACAAAATTAGCTGAGTGGGGTGGCGGGCACCTATAATCCCTCATACTTGGGAGGCTGAGGCAAGAGAATCACTTGAACCCAGGAGGTGGAGGTTGCAGTGAGCCAAGATTGTGCTATTGCACTCCAACCAGGGCAACAAGAACGAAAAACCAAAAAAAAAAAAAAAAAAAAGAAAAAAAAAAAGAGTGCTGCAACAGGAACATGAAAAAAATCAACAGTTCTTTAAAGGATGAATATAAGAAGACACCCTAGTATGGCTACTTTGCATAAGGTTATCCTGTTGCTTTGCAAGTATTCCCCTGTAGATCTACGAAGCTGGTGCAACATGATTTTCTTTTTTCCAGCAGGGAGAGAGGTCACACTTCCCCTTACAGGGAATCCTGGGCACCAAAATGCAGGCTCCCAGCCATGTCATTTGTATGATATTCTTTAACTTCAAAATAATCCAGTTTTCAGGGGGCTACTTACAAAAAGTGGAAATTAAATGGAAAGAGGTATGACCCAATTTCTGTAAATGAAACACACCAAGTCACACAGTGGAAAGAAGTATCACAATAAAACGTTGAAGTGTTGTTCACGGACAGTGGAAACTTCAAAACGTAAAAACAATCACTTGTTTGAAGCTGGAAGTCTAGTATGGATGATTCTACATCTGGCCTGTGGGACCTCATATTTTCTCAGTTTCAGCCAATTTAAGGGACAGTGGCAGTGGCTTCTTAGCCAGCTCATCGGGGGAGGCTTACCTGCAGTTTCCCAATGTGTTCTGGCACATAGGTAAGTTTGGATCCCTGGTCTTGCCCAATGTATAATTTCTCTAAAGACTCTAAAGAAAAGACTTCCTCCGGAAAGGAAAGGAACTCATTTCCTGTTATTCCAAGTATCTTCAGTTTTGAAAGTGAGCCCAATTCTGAAGGTAACTGGAAGTATTCCAGAAAGACAAGTTTCAGATCAAGATTATTTTTAACTGTCAGCAAATAAACTGGGCTTTTGGTTTTGAGGCAGATTGCTAAACAACAAGTGGAGTAACTTAGCCTCTCCTACTGATGGAAAATTGTGTATATATCTGCATTACAGTATTTATACTTGTAGATCTAAAGTCTCTGCTCTTCACTTTTATGCACTACTTTAAACTAGAGCAATTTTTTCCTTGCTGGGTGCAGTGCTCATGCCTTTAATCCCAACACTTTGGGAGGCCAATCAGATCACCTGAGGTCAGGAGTTCAAGACCAGCATGGTCAACATGGCAAAACTCCGTTTCTACTAAAAAATACAAAAATTAGCTGGGTGTTGTAGCAGGTGCCTGTAATCCCAGCTACTCAGGAGGCTGAGGCAGGAGAATCTCTGAAACGTGGGAGGCAGAGGTTGTAGTGAGCCAAGATTGCGCTACTGCACTCCAGCCTGGGCGACAAAGCCAGAATCTATCTCAAAAAAAAAGAAAAAAAAAAAAAAGGCTGGGTGTGTGGCTCATGCCTATAACCTCAGCACTTTGGGAGGCTGAGGCAGGTGGATCACCTGAGTTTGGGAGTTCGAGACCAGGCTGACCAACATGGAGAAAACCTGTCTCTACTAAAAATACAAAAAAATTAGCTGGGCATGGTGGTGCATGCCTGTAATCTCAGCTACTCAGGAGGCTGAGGAAGGAGAATCGCTTGAATCCAGGAGGCAGAGGTTGCAGTGAGCTGAGATCGCGCCATTGCACTCCAGCCTGGGCAACAAGCGTGAAACTCCATCTCAAAATAAATAAATAAATAAATAAAAATAAAATAAATAAAATTGGAGCAATTTTTAACCAACGTTCTTGCCATTTATGAACTGCAGAATGGCAACTGCTTGACACTATTGAAAGAAAAATACTAAAATTATGTGTAATGTTGTATTCATAACATTCATAATAAATTCAGTGATTAGAACTAATTTAGTGATGTGACTCTTCATTCTAAAAGGCTTTAATAATTTTGAAACTTCAGTTGAAATCTCAGTTGGAAGCAAACATATATTCACACCACTTCTAATTAGTGTTCAGTGAACGCTGTTATGGCCCTATCCTGTCATGTTCTGCTTTCCAGTGAATACCCAGGCTTGTGAACCCTATGTGGGAACTGGGTCGGCATTCAGAGTGCCAGACTTTCAGGACTGGAAGGCCTAAGGAAGGTTCTCTCTTCCAACCCTCTAATACAGTGGTTGCATACATTCTATAGCAAGCCATCCAGTTGTGATCTAAACACCACCTCCTGTGAAGAAAAGCTCATTTCCTTCTATGGCTTCTTCTAACCATCAGATTTCCTACTTTAGTCCAGCCAAAATCAGCCTCACCGTTATGTCCATTTATCAGTTTCTTTCTGGCCCATAGGAACCACATGGGAAAAATCTAATTTTTTTTCTTTTCTATTCTATTCTTTTCTTTTTTAGACGGAGTCTCATGGAGTGTCACTCTGTCGCCCAGGCTGGAGTGCAGTGGCACGATCTTGGCTCACTGCAATCTCTGCCTCCCCGGTACCTGCCATTCTCCTGCCTCAGCCTCCCGAGTAGCTGGGACTACAGGCACGAGCCACCATGTCCAGCTAAGTTTTGTATTTTTAGTGGAGTGGAGACGGGGCTTCACCATGTTGGTCAGGCTGGTCTCAAACTCCTGACCTCAAGTGATCCAGCATAGTGACAGCCAGAAAGGGAATCCATACCTGCCCTATTTTATTGTCATCAAGTGCCAGGACTTCCAGGTTCTTCAGCGCACAGATCTGTGGTGGGCAGTGGTCCAGATGGTTCTGGCTGAGGTCCAGGCAGCGCAGGTTGATCAGGCGCCTAAAGGAGCCCCGCAGCCTGCGCAGGCCGGTGTTTCTCAGGTAGAGCAGGTGCAGCGAGGTCCAACTGCAGATGAGGCGCGGCACCTTCTCCAGGCGGTTCCCACTCAGCCCGATTTCCGTCATCTCCCTGAGCTCAGCAAGGCTGTTCGGGATGGAGTGGAGAAGGTTGTGGGATAAATCGAGCACTGACAGTCGGCTACATTGGCTCAGAGACGCCGGCAGAACGCGGAGGTTGTTAGAAGCCACGAAGAACTTCTGCAGTCGCGTCAGGTGCCCGATCTCTTCTGGGATGGCACCAATTTTGTTCTCGTCCAGGTCAACAATCTCCAGGTTGTAGAGAGCGCAGAGCTCCTGGGGGAAAGCTTCAAATTGGTTTCGCTTCAGGTAGATCTCCCTCAGCTTCGTCTGATTCGCTATTTCCTTGGGCAGACATTTCAGATGGTTTCCGGTCAGTCCGAGCAGCTCCAGGTGGTGGAGGTTTTTACAAATGATAACGGGAATCTCCTTCAGGTTGGTCTGGTAGAGCCGGAGCTCACGCAGGGCGCGGAGGAAGCTGACGACAAGAAGGGAGGAGGAGAAGATGGGGTTGTAGCTCAGGTCCAGGCTCTCCAGGCTGCTCAGCAGTCCCAGAGCCGGGCACAGGCTCCTCAGGTTGTTCTTGTCCAGGTAAAGGACCCTTATGTTCTTTAAACGCTGAATCTCCTGGGGAATTTCTTCAATCTGGTTATTCTCTAAATGCACTTCTTCTAATTCTGTGAATGCGAAGATCTCCAACGGAATGGCAGTCAAGCTCTGATTAGAGGCATTGATGAAAAATGTTCTATCATTGACATGCTGTGGATCATTTCTCTGAGGAATTTTAGGTGAACGTTCTACTGATTTTACGTCTTTTGACATTATTGTGAAGAAACGTTCAAATATTCAAAATCTGAAATATTGTGAAAAGGATGGAAAAAAAAAATCAGAATTTATCTGCCACCAGACTTGCTATCCTTAAGAAAAATAAAATTAAAACCTAGTTAATTAGACTTAGTGCTTGAAATTATGACAGAACATAAAATTTAGGTTTTTGCATTTCATGTTAAGAGAAGAGTTAAAGTGTTAACTCCTTCCCCTAACACGTAGACTCACATGAAAAAAAGATTAATTTCAGATTTATTTATTTTATTTATTTTTGAGACAGTTTTGCAATTGCTGCCCGGCTGGAGTGCAATGGTTCGATCTCTGCTTACTACAGTCTCTGGCTCCCGGGTTCAAGGGATTCTCCTGCTTCAGCTTCCTGAGTAGCTGGGATTACAGGTACCCATCACCACGTCCAGCTAATTTTTGTTTTGTATTTTTAGTAGAGATGGGGTTTCACCATGTAAGCCAGGCTGGTTTCAAACTTCTGACAGATCCACCTGCCTTGGCCTCCCAAAGTGCTGGGATTATAGGTGTGAGCTACCGCACCCAGCCTAATTTCAGTTTAAAAAAATGCCTATTCTGAATGTTTCCAGTAGGATGTAGAAGGTTGCAAAAGATCCTTGCTTTTACCATAACATTCATATTTTAAAAGATAGTATTTTACCTTAAAGCCACCAGAGAGTCAAAGATACAAAGCAAGCTAAAAAACAAAACAAAAACAAAATACAAACAAAAAAACTATATTCTAGAGATGCACCAGCCTTTCCTAAATAACTAGAGACCGGTGAGTAGACCCGCTCATGCCTAATGTCATTTGCAAGTTTGAGGACTGTCAGGCAGAAAAACAACCATTTAATAGGCACAGGCAAATGAACTTCTGGGACGAGGAGAAACCAGCCAAACTTTTAACAGCCATGTGTGGGTTGGCCTAGTGGATCAGAATCTGGAGTAGCTCCAAATGCGAAGTCGGTGTTCCCCACTAATTAGTTCTCCCCATTAGACTTTGGCTAAGGGGCCATAGGGAAAATTGTAGGCTGGACTAAAAAACAGAGAGAAGTCCTGTAGTTTCCTGGTCTTAAATACCTAAGCCTGGCTGGAAGGGTCTTAACTCTGTCTAAGCAAGACATTTGAAACTGCAGCGGAAATGAACTAAAGCCCAACTCAGAAAGAAATGAAAGTCTTTGATAAACAGAGAGAGAAATCATGTCCATGGATTAGAATGCTCAATAATGTTAAGATATCAATATTCCCCCAATTGGATCTATAGTTTTTATGCAATCTCAATCAAAATTTTAGCAAACTTTTTTTTTTTTGGTAGAAGTTGACAAGCTGATTCTAAAATTTATATGAAAATGCAAAGGAGCTAACTTCTTTAATGAAAACAAAATCAGCAGACATACACTACTAGGCTTATAGAGCTTATAAATGCAAGATGTGAATGTTGTATTTCAGAAGAGTAAGTCTTTAGTACACACACACACACACACACACACACACACACACACACACACAGTCTATGGGGGAAGGCAGAGAAGAACATGACATGGTAGTGACAAGGTTGGCTGTAGCATCTTTGAACTTCTTTTTAGGATGAAGGCAGTCCTGCTGGAGTATCTGTGCCTCTCATCCATCACAGAAGCCTAGTCCCTAGATGAATAGGATGCATTTCTAGTCCCATACATAATACTGCTGTTCCTCAAAACACAACGTGGTTCAGGTGCTTGTTGCTTTATGCCTGGCCTCAAAACCAGCTCCAAGGCAGTGTTATTTAAAGAAAAGGAAAGATGTAATATTGATTATGTTTAAAACTAGCTGTCTCCAATGTTGTTGTCATTTAGTCGTCAGGCAGATTATCTAATACTGTTCAGTCCTGTAAGACAAAATCTCCAGTTTCCTACTTGCAAATTTCTGAAAATTCTCCATAGTATCTAGACTGAGGCGATAGAACAAATAAAAACAGGGAACACCAGAACACTGATTACATACTCCAGGGTTTACTTAAAATAACCTATTTAATCTTCACAATAATCCTATGTAGGAGGCATCATTATTAGCCCTGTTTTACAGATAAAGAAATTATATAACTAAAAGGGCTCTTCTCAGCATATGGTAGGAAGTGGGAGTAGGAGCCAAGAATTGGACACAATCTCACCTAGATTTTTAACATCACTTGTTTACCGAAAACCTGGCATTTATTAAAATTATTCTTCCTGGGTGTGAGATTTTACACTTGATTTTATGGAATTAATAGGAGGGTGCATGAGCCTCCAAACACATGAAATAACTTATTTATCCTAACATTCATCTTTCTCCATCAAGACCTGCTTAGAATATCTGATTGTGTGTGTATGTTATCTCACCTTAATCATATATCCCATCAATTTGACAGCCCTCTGAAAGCTATAAATCCACCCATATTTCACGTTCATTTGTGGATTTAATAAAAGGAGATTGTAAAGCCCAGATTTCCAATAGCTTTGCCAATAATTCAGCCACAGTAAATGAGAATGGGGAAGCTTGGCTCTTTAGTGGCCATTTTTTTCCCTAGGGATTGCTACCTAAATGTAATCAAATTAACTTATTACAATCCAATATTATAGTAGAGTGGTTTCTAAATTGAATAATTGTTACATCTTCATCTGCAGGAGCCAAGATTTGGATAGTTTAACAATGAGCTTTTTTTTGTGTAACTCTAACGCCTGAGAAAATCATTTAGGAAACTGATCAGCCCTGCAAATTTACAGTGAGTGTTGGTACTTTTTTTTCCAAGTCTGACTATGCACAAACTAGATAGGTAAGACTAGGTTCCTGAGGTTGATAGGGTGTGCGACTCTCTCTGCTAGCATAAAAACCCATTTCTAGTTAAAGAATTTCAAGATTTTGCTTAAAACTTCACTCAGCAGATCTTTTCCCTCTAACAACCAATCACGAACAAACTAAAAGTAGCCTTAATTGACCTCAGATGGGACATTCATGTAGTGGTAATAAAGAGTAGCAGAATATGCCACCCCAAAATATGCCACTTTGGTATGAGGATTACTTTAAGCTAAAGACACTTGAAAAATGGCAGATGCAAGAAGCATATTCTCATCTTCCCTTTCCCTCCTTGAAAACAGGAGATAAAAACTACCATGTGAAACATGCCTTCACTATACCAGAAAAAAAAAACAGGGAGTTATAGCTGAGATAATTCTGTACAAATAGATCTTGTTAAAAAAAAAAAAAAAGAAAATTCCTGGAGGCAGAGCAAGATGGCTGATTAGAACCCTCTAGCAGTCATCCCCTCCAACAGGAACACCAAATTGAACACCTATTCACACAAGAAAACACCTTCATAAGAACCAAAAATCAGGTGTGCAATCACAGTACCTGGTTTTAACATTATAGCAAAGAAAGAGGCAGTGAAGACGGTAGGAAAGACAGTCTTGGATTGTTGGAACCATCCCTCCTCCATCCCCCAGCAGCAGCCACGTGGCACAGAGAGACTATGTGTGGTTCGGGGAGGGAGAGGAAAGTGGTTGTGGGACTTTGCAATGGAACGCAGTGCTGCCTGTCACAGTGGAAAGCAACACAGGGTAGAATTCAGGTGGTGCTCATGGAGGGAGCATTTAGACCAGCCATAGCTGGAGGGGAATCATCCATGCCAGCAGGTGGAACCTGAGTTCTGGCTAGCCCCACCACTGTGGGATAAAGTGCTCTGGGGTTCTAAATACACTTGAAAGACAGTCTAGGTCACAAGGACTGCAATTCCTGGGCAAATCTTGATGCTGTGCTGGGCTCTGAGGAATTGCACTTGAGGTGCTAAATGGATTTTAAAAAACAAGACCCAATGATCAATCTGTGGCCTACAAGAAATACATTTCACCTATAAAGAGACACATATACTGAAAACAAAGGAATGGGAAAAGATACTCCATGCAAATGGAAAACCGAAAAGAGGAGGAATAGCTATACATACATCAGACAAAATAGATTTCAAGACAAAAACTATGAAAAGAGACAAAAACTTCATTATATAATGATAAAGAGGCTCATTCAGCAAGAGGATATAACAATTATAAATACATATGCACCCAACACTGGAGCACCTAGTTATACAAAGCAAATATTACTACAGTTAAAGAAAGAGATAGACCCCAGTACAATAACCGCTATTGATTTCAATACCTCACTTTCAGCATCCAACAGATCAAGACAGAACATCAACAGAGGCATTGGACTTAATCTGCACTATAGACCAAATGGACCTAGATATTTACAGAACATTTCATCCAACAGCTGCAGAATACACATTCTTTTCCTCAGCACATGGATCTTCTCAAGGGTAGACCATATGTTCAGTCACAAAACAAGTCTTAAAAATTTCAAAAACAGTGAAATCATATTAAGTATCTTCTGTGAATACAGTGGACTAAAACTAGAAAGCAATAACAGGAAATTTGGAAATCATACAAACATGTGGAAATTAAATAACATGCTCCTGAATGACCTGGGTCAATGAAAAAATTAAGAAAATTAAAAATTTCTTGAAACAAATTAAAATGGAAACACCACATACCAAAACCTGTGGGATACAGTGAAAGCAGAACTAAGAGAAATGTTTATAGCAATAAGTGCCTACATCAAAAAAGCAGGAAAACTTCAAATAAACAATATAATGATGCATCTTAAAGAACTAGAAAAGTAAGAGCAAATCAAACCTCAAAGTTAGTAGAAGGCCGGGAGTGCTGACTCATGCCTGTAATCCCAGCACTTTGGGAGGCTGAGGCAAGTGGATCACCTGAGTTCAGGAGTTCAAGATCAGCTTGGCCAACATGGTGAAACCCCGTCTCTACTAAAAATACAAAAATTAGCCAGGAGTGGTGGCTAATCCCAGCTACTCAGGAGGCAGAGGCAGGAGAATCGCTTGAACCCAGGAGGCAGAGGTTGTAGTGAGCCAAGATCATGCCACTGTACTCCAGCCTGGGTGACAGAGCAAACGTCTCAAAAAAAAAGAGAGAGAGAAAAAAAAGAAAAGAAAAAACAAATGTAGGCTGGGCGCAGTGGCTCATGTCTGTTAATTCCAGCACTTTGGGAGTCCAAGGCAGGTGGATCAACGAGGTCAGGAGTTTAAGACCAGCCTAGCCACCATGGTGAAATCTCATGTCTACTAAAAATACAAAAATTAGATGAGCACAGTGGTGTATGCCTGTAATCCAAGCTACTCAGGGATTGCTTGAACCCGGGAGGTGGAAGTTGCAGTGAACCAAAATAATGCAACTGCACCCCACCCCGGGGGAAAAAAGGGAAAAACAAAAAAAAAAAAAAAAAAAAAAAAGGTGAGGGGAGAAAGAGAAAAGAGAAAAAGTAGGATAAAAGAAATAAAAAATATAGCAGAAATAAATAAAATTAAAATAAAAAGAATGCAAAAAATTAACAAAATGAAATGAAAAGTTGGGTTTTTTAAAAAGATGAACAAAATCAACAAACTTCTGGCCAGATTAAAAAAAAGAGAGAAGATCCAATAAATAAAATCAGAGATGAAAAAGGAGACATTACAACTGATACAGCAGAAATTCAAAAGATCAAGTATATGATAATGCATTGGAAAACCTAGAAGAAATGAATAAATTCCTAGATATATACCATCTACCAAGATTGAACCATGAAGAAATCTGAAACCTCAATAGACCAATAACAAGTAATAAGATCAAAGTCATAATAAAAAGTCTCCTCATAAAGAAAAGCCTGGGACCTGATGGCTTCAATGCTGAATTTTATCAAATATTTAAAGAACTGATACGAATCCTACTCAAGCTATTCTGAAGAATAGAGGAGGAAAAACTACTTTCAAACTCATTCTATGAGGCCAGTATTACCCTGATGCCAAAACCAGACAAAGACACACCAAAAAGAGAAAACTGGAAATAAAGATGATGGCTGAATAGGAACAGCTCCAGTCTGCAGCTTCCAGCAAGATCAATGCAGAAGGCAGATGATTTCTGAATTTCCAACTGAGGTACCCGGTTCAGCTCACTGGGACTGATTAGTGGGTGTAGCCCATGGAGGGCAACCTGAAGCAGGGTAGGGCGTCGCCTTACCAGGGAAGCACAAGGGGTCGGGGAATGCCCTCTCCTAGCCAAGGGAAGCCAGTAGGGACTATACTGTGCACTCCGGCCCAGACACTGCACTTTTCTCACATTTTTCACAACCTGTAGACCAGGAGATTCCCTTCGGTGCCTACACTACCAGGGTCCTGGGTTTCAAGCACAAAACCTGGCGGCCAATTTGGGCAGACACCAAGCTAGCCACAGGAGCCTTTTTTCCATACCCCAGGCCACTGGGGCACCTGGAATGCCAGTGAGACAGAACCGATCACTCCCCTGGAAAGGGGGCTGAAGCCAGGGAGCCAAGTGGTCTGGCTCGGTGGTACCCACCCCCAGGGAACCCAGCAAGCTAAGAGCCTCTGGCCTGAAATTCTCACTGCTATCACAGAAGTCTGAGCTTGACCTGGGATGTTCAAGCGTGGTGTGGGGAGGGGTGTCCACCGTTGCTGAGGCTTGAGTGGGCGATTTTACTGTCACAGTGTAAACAAAGTGGCTGGGAAGTTCAAACTGGGCAGAGACCACTGCAGCTCAGCAAGGCCGATGAGGCCAGACTGCTTCTACTCTCTGGGCAGGGCATCTCTGAAAAAAAGGCATCAGCCCCAGTCAGAGACTTATAGATAAAACACCAAACTCCCTGGGACAGAGCACCTGGGGGAAGAGGCAGTTGTGGGTGCAGTTTCAGCAGACTTAAACAACCCTGCCCAACAGCTCTGAAGAGAGCAGTGGAACTTCCAGCAGTGTTTCAGTTCTGATAAGGGACAAACCACCTCCTCAGATGGGTCCCTGACCCCCCTGTATCCTGACTGGGAGACACCTCCCAGTGGAAAAGACACCTCATACAGGAGAGCTCTGGCTGGCATCTGGTGGGTGCCCCTCTGGGACAAAGCTTCCAGAGGAAGGAACAGGCAGCAATCTTTGCTGTTCTGTAGCCTCTGCTGGTGATACCCAGGCAAACAGGGTCTGGAGTGGACTTCCAGTAAACTCCAGCTGACCTGGCGCAAAGGGGCCTGACGGTTAGAAGGAATGGTATTAACATCAACAAAAAGAAAGTCCATTTAGAGACCTCATCTGAAGGTCACCAACTTCAAAGACCAAAGGTAGATAAATCCACAAAGATGGGAAGAAGCAATAAGGCTGAAAATTCCAAAAATTTTGGCAATCTATCTGACAAAGGGCTGATATCCAGAATAGAAAAAGAACTTAAACATATTTACAATAGAAAACCAAACAGCCCCATCAAAAAGTGGGTGAAGGATATGAACAGACATTTCTTAAAAGAAGACATTTATGTGGCCAACAAACAGATGAAAAAAAGCTTATCAACCCTGGTCATTAGAGAAATGCAAATCAAATCCACAATGAGATACTATCTCATGCCAGTTAGAATGGCGATCATGAAAAAGTCAGTAAACAACAGATGCTGGAGAGGATGTGGAAAAATAGGAATGCGTTTACACTGTTGGTGGGAGTGTAAATTAGTTCAACCATCGTGGAAGACAATGTGGTGATTCCTCAAGGATCTAGAACTAGAAATGCCATTTGATCCAGCAATCGTATTACTGGGTATATACCCAAAGGATTATAAATCATTCTATTACAAAGATACATGCACACGTATATTTATTGTGGCACTGTTCACAATAGCAAAGACTTGGAACCAACCCAAATGCCCATCAATGCTAGACTGGATAAAGAAAATGTGGCACATATACAGCATGGAATACTGTGCAGTGAGAAAACGATTTCATGTCCTTTGCAGGGACATAAATGAAGCTGGAAACCATCATTCTCAGCAAACTAACACAAGAACAGAACACATGAAAGCCAAACACTGAATGTTCTCATTTATAAGTGGGAGTTGAACAATGAGAACACATGGACACAGGGAGGGGAACATCACATACAAGGCCTGTCGGGGGGTGGGAGGTTACAGGAGGGACGGTGTTAGGAGAAATACCTAATATAGATAACAGGCTGATGGGTGCAGCAAACTGCCATGGCACATGTATACCTATGTAACAAACTTGCATGCTCTGCCCATGTACCTCAGAACTTAAAGTATAATTTAAAAAAAAAAAGCAGTGAGAAAACTATAGGGCATGTCCCTGATGAACCTTGATGCAAAAATCCTCAGCAAAATACTAGCGAACTGAATTAAACAAAACATTAAAAAAGTCATTCATCATGACCAAGTGGCATTCATCTCAGAATGCAAAGATAGTTCAACATATACAGATCAATCAACGTGATACATCCTATCAATCAACAGAATGAAGAACAAAAACCATATGATTTTAATTGATGCTGAAAAAGCATGTGATAAAATTCAACATCTCTTCATGATAAAAAACCCTCAACAAACTGGAAGTAGATGGAAGATACTTCAACACAATAAAAGCCATATATGACAGGTCCATAGATAGTATCATACTGAATGGGGAAAAACAGAAAGCCTTTTCCCTGAGATCTGGAACAACACAAGAATGCCCAATTTCACCACTGTTATTCAATGTAGTGCTGGAAGTCTTAGCTAGAGCAATTAGACAAGGGAAAAGATATAAAGGGCATCCAAATTGAAAAAGAAGTACTCGAATTATCCATGTTTGCAAATAATATGTTCTTGTATTTGGAAAATCCTAAATACTCCACCAAAATAAATTATTAGAAGGGGTAAACAAATTCAGTAAAGTTGCAGGATACAAAATGAACATACAAAAATCAATAGCATTTATATATTTGTTAACAGCGAACAATCAGAAAAAGTAAGAAAATAATCCCATTTATAGTAGACACAAATAAAATACCTAGGAATAAAAATCAACCAAAGAAGTGAAATATCTATACAATAAAAACTATAAAACATTAATGTAAGAAATTAAAGAGGACACACAAAAAAAGGAAAGATATTTTATGTTCCTGGATTAGAATTATAATTACTGTTATAATGTCCATTTTACCCAAAGGAATTTACAGATTATTGCAATTCCTATCAAAATACCAAAGACCGTCATCACAGAAATAGAAAAAATAATCCTAAAATTTGTATGGGACCACAAAACACCCAGAATAGCCAAAGTTATCTTGAGCAAAAAGAACAAAACTGGAGGAATCACATTACCTAAATTCAAATTATATTGCAGAGCTAAAGTAATCAAAACAGCATAGTACTGTCATAAAAGCAGATACATAGACCAATGGAACAGAATAGAGAAACCAGAAATAAATCCGTACATCTACAGTGAACTCGTTTTTGACAAAGGTACTAGTAACATACATTGGGGAAAAGATAGTTTCTTCGATAGTGGTGCTGGGAAAACTGGATATCCATATGCAGATGAAACTAGGCCCCTGCCTCTAGGCACATATAAAAATCAAATCAAAATGGATTAAAGGGCCGAACGCGGTGCTTCAGGCCTTTAATCCCAATCCCAGCACTTTGAGAGGCTGAGGCGGGTGGATCACTTGAGGTCAGGAGTTTGAGACCAGCCTGGCCAACAAGGTGAAACGTCTCTACTAAAAATACAGAAATTAGCTGGGAGTGATGGCAGGCTCCTGTAATCCCAGCTACTCGGGAGGGTGAGGCTGGAGAATTGCTTGAAGCCCGGAGGCGGCGTTTGCAGTGAGCCAAGATCCCGCCACTGCACTCCAGCCTGGACGACAGAGCTAGACTCTGTCTCAAAAAACCAACCAACCAACCAACCAGCCAGCCAACCAAACACTCCGAGACCCTAGCAGGCACAGAAACAAGCGGCTGGACGTCGAGAGGAACACCCCGGCAGATGAGCACACAGGTGGCTGGACGTTGAGCACGCATCATCTAATTGAGCTGATTAACACAAAACCCCTATAGACTGCAAAATAAAAGAGCACCCTGTGACACACGTCCATTGGGGCTTCAGGAGCTGTAAGCATTCATCCCCTAGACACTGCCATGGATTCGGAGCCCAAGTGCCCCACAACCTGCCCGTCTGCATGCTGCCCCTAGAGGTTTGAGCAGAGGGGCACCGAAGAAGCCAGCCACACCCCCACTGTTAACCTGTAGAAGGTGTCCAGGCTCTTGGCGTCTTGAACAAAGAATTGGACAAAACTCACAAACAAAGCAAGGAAGGAATGAAGGGATTTAGTGAAAATGAAAGTACACTCCACAGTGTGAGAGCAGGCCAAATTATAGGGACAAAAACGCCCCGTTACAGAATTTTTGGAAGTTTACAGACCCCCTAGAGGCTTCCATTGGTTACTTCCAGTATGCCCTATGCAAATGGGGAGGATGAAGTAAAGTTACAAAGTCATTTATGTGTATGCCCTATGGAGAGGATATTTCCTGTTATAGCCGAATTGTAAATAGGTTTTATGTTCCCTGCTCCAGATCCTGTTTTCCTCCCTCACCATCGCACGCCCTGTAAGGGGAAGAAGGAAACTTTTCCCATTTCACTATCAAGGAAATGAAACTTACCAGATCATCACATCTGGACAGCGAGACACCAGACCCCTCACCCATCATGATCGCCTAAGCGACCACCTGATAGCTGTTGACCAACTCCTCTTCCCTACCCCTCCCTAATTCCTGATTTCCTACATTTCTTTCTTACTGTGTAAATCCCTAATTCTAGTTGGTTGGGGGGATAGGTTTCAGACTGATCTCTCATCTCCTCTGCTGCAGCATCAGATTAAAGCCTTCTTCCCTGGTAATTCTCATTGTTTCAGTGATTGGCATTCTGTGCCAGGAGCAGCAGGATCTAGATGGAACCCCTGGGCTATGGGTAACACAGGTAGATCTGGCCCTGCCCGCTTCCCCGCTCTCTTTAACTGGCTACTTTCACGTACCTGCGCATGCCCAGAACGCACCAATCTTTTCTGCTCTCTGGCAGCCTCACTCGGACCTTCCGGACTTCACCTCTTTCAAGAAGCCCTCCCTGGGGGCCCCGCCCTTTGGGAGCACAACAACCTTTATGTTCCCAAAGCCCTACGTCCCTATCAGGTGCTGATGCTACCATCTGCTTCTGCGCTGGGCCCGCAGGCCGGGGCACACTTTGCAGGAGGAGGCTTTGTCATAATCTTCTTTGTCGCCCCAGTTCCTAGCTCAGCAGCGGAGCCCCTCAAACCTCGGGAACTCCTCCCTGCAGAGGAGCCTCGGGCTGCCTTTAACCGGGGCAGGGTGACGGAGGACCCCACAGCAGTCAGGCCTCAGGGCCCGGGCAGGCACAGCCGGCGGGACTCAGCGCCGGCGTGGCGCCGGGGCTCGTATCACCGCCTCACTGCTGCAGGCGGGCTGTAAGCGCGCGCGCGGTCGCCATGGTAGCGCAGGCGCCGCGGCCTGTGGTAAAAGGAGCATGGGGAGCCCCCGGGAGACCGCCAGTGCGCCGGCCAGTCCCTCTGCTCCGGCCCCGGCTCGGGCTTCCAATCAGGCTCGTTCTCCGGGCGCGGCCCTGGCGGGTCAGCGCGGTAAGAAGTAGGGAACCCGTCTGCGCGGCTTGGCCCAGACGAAACGCGTGAGGGGCGCGGGGGTCGCACGCCAGAGTCCTCTCAGCAGGCTGCCACCCAAGGCGACTCGGCGGGAGGGTGCCTCTGGGAACCCCAGCTGTGGCCAGAGGTTTGGGGCGCCCCGAAAAGAGGGCGGTAGAGGGGTCCCCAGCCGCCGCGAGGGGCCGCACTTTGCGCGACCGGTTGTGTGGATGAAGCTGTCCGTCGCTATGCTCTCAGGTCTCCGGGAGGGTGTGTCTGGGGGGGGGGGCTCTTCTCAGCCCCCTTTTTGTGAAAGGCCCACAGAGCAGGTCACAAGTGAACATGAGGGTCTTGATACCGTTCTGACTTTGCACCTCTCTACCACCTCAGTTTTAAATATTTCTGCTCCCATGAGGGATCGTTAGCAAGTTAAGCATACCCTGAAGGCCCACCCGCTACCCGCCATTTCCGTTTTGTATGCTTGTTTTAGGGTATGTTTGTGGATACGGAACTGTGTCCGGAGGCAGGCTTAATAATACGCGCTGCACCCAGGAGATGGGCAGTGTTAGGCTCTGCCTTTAGCATGAGAGGAAATTTAAGCTAGGATAAAAACTCGTTCAAATGCACACACTGCGGAATCTGGATAGGGCACCCACGCCTGACTCGTGCTCATCGCTTGGATTTCTCAGTGCTTGGCTAAGTATAGAAAAGCATGTTTTGGAGGGAACTGCCTCCCAAATAAGTCCTTTCTCTGGAAATTGCAAAACGTGCTGCCAGAGGCATGGATGAAAAAATGAAATTTGAGTTAGATTCTTGACATTTTCCTGCGTAGCTGGGTTATTTCCTAGTTTTTGCTTTGCAATTTAAAAACTATTTTCCTTCTAATATGAATACAGTATAGGAAATAAATTGGTGTCATGAAATCTTGCCATGAAAAATACATAGGTGAATTTTAAATCAAAGGAAGAGTAGCAGAAGCTTTTAAATACTGTAAATCTATGGCTAGCTAAATATTATCCCCATAACTTTGTTGAGCTGTATTTAGCTTGTAGTCGATTCCTTCATGCCTTCATGGAAATGAATTGTAGTCTGACACATTTCTGTGCCTTGGTCGTGTTTCGGGCAGCGCTGAATCTTAGAGAGTCTCAGGGCAATCGTTAATACCAAGGAAGAGGGTAGAGAAGAAGGAAGCCCAGTGGGAGCATAGCTCCAACTTCTATTTGTGATCTACTTGCTTTGTTTCCTGGGGAGGACGCTAAAGCAGCATTTTCTAAACTGCATTCCAAGTGAGACTTTTTTAGATGGCGTCTCGCTCTGTAGCCCAGGCTGGAGTGCAGTGGCACCATCTCCGTTCACTGCAACCTCCACCTCCCGCGTTCAAGCGATTCTTTCTCCTCAGCCTCCCAAGTAGCTGGGACTACAGGCACACGCCACCACACCAGCTAATTTTTGTATTTTTGGGTAGAGCTAGGGTTTCAACATGTTGGCCAGGCTGGTCTTGGACTCCTGGCCTCAAGTGATCTGCCCGCCTCGGCTTCCCAAAGAGTTGGAATTACAGGCTTGAGCCACCGCGCCCAGCTGGAAATGCAGCATTCTTATCCTCCCTATTTTCAAAGTTTAACAGTTTGAAGACAGTTAACATGTTTTAAATATCCTGAGTAGCACTGTATCTCTGTACGGTTTTGTTTATTTCAGCACCTTTCAAAATTACTTGATAATAAAAGGTGTTCCTATTCTATTTGGAACGCCTTTGATCATCCTGTAGAACGTGAATATTCCACAAAATACAGTTTAGGCAATATTGTGCTACAATATCATTTAAATACATGAAAACTTTCTAAAATAGGTGAAGTTTTTCATTATGTATATCTATCCACATGACAGAAATCATGCTGACACTTAAAATTTTCAGAGAACAGTGACATGGTAAAACTGTTTACAACATAATGTTAATTGAAAAAAACAGCAAATAAAATTATATCCAAAGATTTCAATTTTGTTTAAAAAATACGTAATATGCATATAAAAGAAAAACTATAGGAATTATGTATGCCTAGACCTCAATTGTGGTTGTTCTTTGGCAGTGGGATTGCAGATTAACATGTATTTTTTTTTTTTTTTTAATATTAGAAATCTCCGGCCAGTCACAGTGGCTCACCTGTAACCTCAGCACTTTGGGAGGCTGAGGCAGGCTGATCACTTGAGGTCAGAAGTTCAAGACCAGCCTGGCCAACATGGTGAAACCCCATCTTTATAGCCAGGTGTGGTGGTTCGTGCCTGTAGTCCCAGCTACTCGGGAGGTTGAGGCAGGAGAATTGCTTGAACCCGAGAGACAGGTTGCAGTTAGCCAAGATTGCACCCCTGCTCTCCAGCCTGGGCAGGGTGACAGAGTGAGACTCTATTAAAAAAAAAAAAAACAAAAACAAAGAATTTTCCAAATTGTTTGGAATAAGTATATTAATTTTAAAAAAGGTTATTAAAAACTAGAAGAAAATTTTGTTTGCCATCTGAAATATAATGCTCCTCATGTTAAATCTTGTTCTGCAGATGTGTTTAGCAAACTATTCTTCAGAGTGCAAAGGACACTCTCAGTAAATGACATTTCTGAGATGCAGAGACTTAGAAGAAAAGGCAGCTCCTAAAAAGCTAGGCTGGTTGAGCAATGAGATCTCTGTGCACAAATTTTAAAAAGACGTCCACAAAAGGTAGAAGTACAGAAAACAAAGACAGACAGTGACCTGTGCTTCTAAGAAAAGGAACAGCATAACTTCCACCCCAGAAGATGTAGGCCTTGCAGAAGATGCTTTTAAGGTATTATTGAAAAGAGTAAGGCCATAAGAAAAGCTGCATGTACAACAGAAAGGAGATCTCAACTCTTGCTTTATTTCTATCTTCTTAAGAACTTAGGGAAAAGTCGCCTTTACAAAGAGGAAATGGAAGACTTGGTAGGAGAAGAGCTTCTGTGAGCCAGGCCTCGATTTGGTATGAATAAGAACTGAGTTATACTCAAACTTGGGATGGTGTAGAGGGTATCCAAGAAGCCTGTGGGAGTCGGTGATTTTTCAGATCCCTTTTGAGTTAGGTTCTTGGATAAAATTGTTTTTATATGAAGCTACTTTAAGAAACCTTTTCCTCTGGTGGATGCTGAGATGCTGAGGTGGAAAAAATAAAAAGAAACAAAGTAACCTTGAGTCACTGCAATCCAATAGGACACAGTGGAAAGAGGTTTTGGAATCAGTTTGCTTCTGCACTCTGCCCTTACTAGCTGCATGGTTTTGGCTAAAATCTACAATTTCTTTAGAGGTCATTTTCCTCAGCTACCCAGCCTGGCACATAATGGAGCTTAGTTTTCCCTGTATGTCGCTTCCAAGTTAGGGTGCTCACTTGAGTCAGTGTCTGCCAAGCCTCATGGGTGTTTCCATGGCCCTAGTTCTCCAAACAGCATTTTAATTCTCTCTAGCATTCATTATTTTTATTTCTCTTCTCTTTTTCTATCCTTGTTTCCTTTTCTCTACCCCTACTGCACACACACATACAACTCATATCTTTGAAAGAAGTATAGTTTTTATGTTTTTTTTTTTTTTAAACAAAAAGCTTCTGGAATAATGTTTATGTGATGAAGGATGCATTTATTTTTCAAAATCTCCAGAATCTGGTCTTCAGGAACAGTATTCTAATCTGTGTATGGAAAAATCCCAGAAAATTAATCCTTTTATATTGCATATACTCCAAGAACTGGATGAAGAAATTAAAAAGGGGTAAGAAAGACAAATACTTGATTACATCAATAGTGTTTGCTTATATTCATGTGTATGAAAATCTTAAAATATTGAGTGATTTTATAGCCATTTGAAAATGCTTGGTAAAATGGACATATCTTTTGATTTAGGTAAGTAAGTAGATGAGCAACACTGTTAGTATGTCTTAAGGTGGTACAGCAGTTAGAAAAGAGCACTAGAGCAGGAGTATCCAAGCTTGGGCTCCAGACTGATCTTTAACTCCTGTGAGCTGGGTGAATCTTTTTTTGTGTGTGTGTGAGATGGAGTCTCGCTCTGTTGCCCAGGCTGGAGTACAGTGGTGTGATCTTGGCTCACTGCAACCTCCACCTCCTGGGTTCAAGCAATTATCCTGCCTCAGCCTCCAGAGTAGCTGGAATTATAGGCACCTGCCACCACACCCAGCTAATTTTTGTATTTTTATTAGACAAGGTTTCACCATGTTGGCCAGGCTGGTCTTGAACTCCTGATCTCAGGTGATTCACCCGCCTTGGCCTCCCGAAGTGCTGGGATTACAAGCATGAGCCTCTGCGCCTGGCCTGAGCTGGGTGAATCTAAGCAAATCATTGAAGTTTTCAATGTTGTTATCTATAAAGTGGGGATACTGTGTGTGTGTGAGAGAGAGAGAAATTATATGGTATCTTTTAAGCACTTTGCAGTCTGCAGAATAAGAAGTTTTAAGTTACCTGGTATAAATATATACTTAGAAGTCTACTTACTATATGCTTGCTTCCAGTAAATGTTATCTGTGATATGACTATTTACACATGAAGTAAACATATTTTTACTTCTTTACTGGGTTTCTATTTCAAAATCTTTTTTTTTTTTTTTTTTTTTGTATTTTAACAGACTAGAAGGAGGAATTACATTAAACATTGCTGGTAACAATCGCTTAGTGTCAGTAGAAAGAGTTACAAGTGAAGATTTTTGGATTCTTTCCAGAATTTTAAAGAATTGTCTGTATATTAATGGTATGTTTCCATAAGAATCAATACCTCCTGCTTTTCGTTGATCTGATTTTAAGCATTCTTTATAAGGAATGTCAGCTTCTATTCATCTGTGCTTCAGGTTTAGATGTTGGATATAACCTTTTAAGTGATGTTGGTGCATACTACGCTGCGAGACTGCTTCAGGTATTATTTTACTACAAAATGTCCTTAGTTCTGTTTACAGTGAAACCAGTTAGTCTGGTGACACACACACAAAATACTAGTTTTACCCAATGTGAAGGGTCCTGACTCTGTGCTGGAACACTTGAAATACACTGGAAACCCACTGTGGATTTGGTCTCAATGAAGCTGGTAGCTAGAGCTCCTGAGTTACCTTTAGCAAACTTGTACACCATGATTAAATATATAAACCATATCCACCTTTCAGACTGATCAAAACTAAATATGGTTTTTCCTTTCATTTACATTGTAATTATATTTTGTTTACATGAGAATGATTTTTTTTCCCCTTAATGGTAGTTGTTTTTGCTAGGATACAGTTTTTCTTGGTTATAAAGATTTTCTTTTGAAGTAAATACTTTATATACTGTATGTGTGTATGTATAGACATGTATGTAAAATTAACCAATTTCCAATAATAATGTGTAATAGCTTCTTTTCTCTTATAGAAACAACTTTATCTCACTTACTTAAACCTCATGTTTAATGATATTGGGCCTGAAGGTGGAGAACTGATTGCTAAAGCACTACATGTAAGCATTTATATACTTCAAACTAATGTTTTATTTGGAAATTTCAACTTCTGATAGCATGGAACCAAAACAGTACAATGTTGAAGTGAACTTACTTTAATATTATAGGAATATATATTTTTATTATACTTTATTAAAGTGTATACATTACATGAACATTTTTGAAGTCATCGTTTTACTAAGATTTCATTCACATACGTAAAATTTACCCTTTGAAAGTCTCCAGTTCAGTGGTTTTTTTAAGTATTAATATATTCACAGAGCTGTGCAAGAATCACTACTATCTCTGTTTTTAGAACATTTTTATCACCCCAAAAAGAAAAGCCCTAAACTCATTAGCAATCCCTCTCCATCTTTTCTACCCCCTACTCACCAGCCCCTGGCAGTCATAACCTACTTCATCTGTCTATATAGTTGCCTCTTGTGAACATTTCATTTATACAGAATCATACAATATATGGCCTGTTGTGATTGGCTTAATGTTTTTAAAAGATTTATGTTTTTAAAAGAGTTTTACAGTTTTCGCTCTTTCATTTAATTCTTTGATCCATTTTAATTTGTGAATATGGTATGATTCCCAATTTTATTCTTTTGCATGTGTATATCCACTTGTCCTAACACCATTTGTTAAAAGACTATCTTTCTCCCATTTAACTGTCTTGACAGCTTTGTCCAAAAATCAGTTGATCATAAATATGGGAGTTTATTTCTGTACTCTCAATTCTGTTCTTTTAATCTATATGTCTATGCTTATACCACTACCACACTATCTTGATTACTATAGCTTTGTGGTAGGTTTTGAAATCAAGAAGTCTGTCCTTGTTCTTTTTTCAGGATTGTGTTGGCTCTTCTGTGTCCCTTGCATTCCATATGAATTTTAGGTCAGTTAATCAATTTCTGCAAGAAAAGCAGCTGGGATTTATTTGATTTTGAGACAGAGTTTCATTCTTGTTGCCCAGGCTGGAGTGCAATGGCACAGTCTCTGCTCACCACAACCTCTGCTTCCTGTGTTCAAGTGATTTTCCTGCCTCAGCCTCCCCAGTAGCTGGGATTACAGGAATGTGCTACCATGCCTGGCTAATTTTGTATTTTTAGTAGAGATGGGGTTTCTTCACCTTGGTCAGGGTGGTTTTGAACTCTGAACCTCAGGTGATCCGCCCACCTTGGCCTCCCAAAGTGCTGAGGTTACAGGTGTGAGCCGCCGTGCCTGGAAAGCAGCTGGGATTTTAATAGGAATTAACAGTAAATCTGTAGATCACCTTGAGGAGTATTGCCATCTTAAGTTTTCCAAGCCTTGAACATGAGATGTTTAATTATTTAAGGCCTTTCATTTCTTTCCGCAATGCTCTGTAGTTTTCAGTGTGCAAGTCTTACACTTGTTAAATTTGTTCCGTTTTATTTTTTTGATGCTATTGTAAGTGGAATTGTTGTTCTTAATTTCAAGTTGTTCATTATAAGCATATGGAAGTACAGCTTATTTTTGCATATTTATCTGTCTTGCTATGTTGCTGGACTCATGTATTACTTCTAACAGATATTTTTGGTGGAATCCTTAGAATTTTCCCTAAGCAAGATGTGTCACCTACAGTTTTACTTCATTTCCAATTTGTATGGTTTTTCTTTTTGTTTTTCTTGGCTAATTGCCCTGGCTAGAACCTCCAGCACAATGTTAAATAGAAGTGGTGAGAGGACATCCTTTTCTCCTGATCACAGAGGGGTTTGAATTTAGACATAATTATTTACACTATTATATGTCCTAATATTTACTCATTAGGATGATGAAATGTCTGTAATTTCCTTTGTGAAATATTCATCAAATTACATTACTTTAAAAGTGATATAGGAGGAATGGGGAGTGACTGGTTAATGGTATAGGACCGGCTTCGGGGATGATGCAGATGTTTTGAAACTAGCTACAGGTGATGACTGCACAATGTTGTGAATATACTAAATGCTACTGAATTGTATACTTAAAAATGGTCAGTTTTGTTATGTGAATTTCACCTCAATTTTAAAAGTGAAGTGCTATTATTTTCTTAAGATAAATTTATAGATTTTTCCAGTGAAATGAAAGTTTGTTGAAATATGCTTTATTTACTGGTTATTGTGTGGGCATGTTTCTTGGGCATTCTTTCACTAAAATATTAAACTAGATTTTTATCTATTATGGGAGATTCAATGTTATCTTTAAGGAATATGTCCTGTTCTATCTCCACGAAAATTGGAGTCTGCAAATAGCAATGCAGTCTCCTAATTCATTTAATTTACAGAATTTTGTGGATTAAAAATTAAATGTTTTTTTTCCTTTTCAGAAGAATCAGACTCTGAAATACCTAAGAATGACTGGAAACAAAATTGAAAATACAGGTGGAATGTTTTTTGCTGCAATGCTGCAAATTAATTCATCCTTAGAGAAATTAGATCTGGGTGACTGTGATCTTGTGAGTAAACTGGTTATGAGAAAATTAACCAGATAGTGGGTCTTAGAGACCAGTGAAATGAGAGTCTTGTGAATGATTAATTTTGTCTGTTATGTCTAATATCAGAGAAAAGACTATTTACTATAGTCCAATTTTATTAATTGTACTATTAGACATAACTGTACTATTAGACATAATAGTACAATATAGTCTGATTTTATCGTTATAAATTATATAATTATTGTCTAATTTAAATTAAATTATTAATTGTACTATGTCTACTTTAAAAAATTAAATGTTTTAAATTTTAAAAATTTAAAAAATTAGACATAATAGCATAATTAATAAAATCGGACTATAGTAAATAATAACACAGAAAAGTTTAGGAATATTTTTATTCCTAAACTTCCATCTATATAGGTCATCTTAAACTGTATGAAATTTTTAGAAAAAGATCATGTTCACTTTAATTAAACAAATATTACTTTATTCATACTTTTTTTTTTTTTTTTTTACTTTTGAAAAACCTTTTTAGTCTGGGTGCAGTGGCTCCCGCCTGTAATCCCAGCACTTTGGGAGGCCCAGGCAAGCGGATCACCTGAGGTCAGAAGTTTGAGACCAGCCTGGCCAACATGGTGAAACCCCATCTCTACTAAAAATACAAAAATTAGCCAGGCTTGGTGGCAGGAGCCTGTCATCTCAGTTGCTCAGGAGGCTGAGGCAGGAGAATTGCTTGAACTGGGAGGTGGAGGCTGCAGCGAGCTGAGATCATGCCACTTCACTCCAGCCTGGGCGACAGAGACTCTGCCTCAAAACAAAAGTACTTTTTAGTAGTTATTTATATTGTAGCATAAAAACTTAAAATGATGATGCTAAAAGCTGCTCTGAAGCTGGGTAACATGACATGTACCTGTAGTCCCAGCTATTTAGGAGGCTGAGGTAGGAGAATCTCTTGAGCCCAGGAGTTTGAGGTTACAATGCACTATGATCATGCCTGTGAACAGCCAGTGTACTCCAGCATGGGCAACATGGTAAGACTCTGTGTCTAAAAATTATAAAAAAAAGATGAAAGTTGCTTTGAGCCTTCACCTGGCCTGCTAACGAGAAATTTGTGCTTTTTGCGTGTCTTCAAATTCCAGGCTTCACTTTCTCTGACGTGCTTTCAAATCTTCAGGCCTACTCTTGGGAACCTGTTGTATAGCCTCAGATTAATGCATAATTAAAGTGACATGAAAATAAGATGGGCCAGGAAGCTCTCTGAGGTAATAGATTCTGAAGATCTGAAGGATTAACTTTTTTTTTGAGTCTCACTCTTGTCGCCCAGGCTGGAGTGCAGTGGTACAATCTCAGCTCACTGCAACCTCCGCCTCCTGGATTCATTCTCTTCCCTCAGCCTCCCGAGTAGCTGTAATTACAGGTGCCTGCCACGACACCCGGCTATTTTTATTTATTTATTTATTTATTTATTTTGTATTTTTGGTAGAGACGGGGTTTCATGAGGTTGGCTAGGCTGGTCTAGAACATTTGACCTCAGGTGATCCACCTGCCTTGGCCTCCTGAAGTGCTGGGATTACAGGCATGAGCCACTGTGCCCGTGCCAGGCCAGGGTTAACTTTTTTTTTTTTTTGAGATGGAGTCTCCCACTGTCACCTGGGCTACAGTGCAATGGCACAATCTAATTTGGCTCACTGCAACCTCCACCTCCTGGGTTCAAGCAATTCTCCTGCCTCAGCCTCCTGAGTAGCTGAGACTACAGGCGTGCACCACCACGCCCAGCTAATTTTTGTATCTTTAGTAGAGACAGGGTTTCACCATGTCTTGATGATGGTCTTGAGCTCTTGACCTCGTGATCAGCCCACCTCAGCTTCCCAAAGTGCTGGGATTATAGGCATGAGCCACTGTGCCCGTCCCAGTTAACTTTTTTAAGGTGGTAGACGCAGCCAGTGTGGTTCAGGGAAGCCATTAATTTGGTATTGATCGTCTCCACCTACTAGTCACTGTGCTAAATACTAAGGATACAATAGTGAATCATATGGCCTCCGCCCATATGAAACTTACATTTTAGTTGGGAAAACACCAATAAAGAAATAGACGAAAGTGGTACAAAGATGATTCAGTACTCTGATAATGGGGAGAAGTAATTCTGCTACAGATGGCTGCCTAAGACTTGAGGAGGTAATATTTACAAATTATGAAGGACTAGTAAAAACTGTCATGAAGAATGTCCATGTCACAACCTTCCAGGCAGAGCATCCAGCATGCACAGACATTAAGACAGTGCTTCCCTTATGCAGCCATTTATTTGGAAAAAAAAAAAAAAAGAAGATAGTGCTTTGCTAAGTGTGGCATGGGTGGCATTCCTGGTGCAGAGTGAGGTAATTTTCATACTCATATGTTTATTTTTACAGATGCTGTTTATTTCAAGGGATTACGATTTTCCAGTTAGCTGTGATACAGTCTTATTTTAAAATAAACATAAGTGAAAAAGTGAGTTGATTTAATGGGAAAGTATTAAGTAAACAGTGTCAAGTAAGTTTGGGCATGGTGGCTCGTGCCTGTAATCCCAGCACTTTGGGAGGCTAAGGCAGGCACACTGCCTGAGCCCAGGAGTTTGAGACCAGCCTTGGCAACATGGGAAAACCCCATCTCTACAAAAAGTAAAAAAATTAGCCAAGCATAGTGGTGCATGCCAGCTTCTAGGGAGGCTGAGGTGGGAGGATCACTTGAGCCCAGCAGGTCAAGGCTGCAATAAGCCCTGAGTGTGCCACCACACTCCAGCCTGGGTGACAGAGTGAGACCCGATCTCAAAAAAATAAATAAAAACAAATACAGTGTTAAGTAAATATTTTGCATACTCAGATTTGGCAAAAATCACGAGGGTGGTGTATGAATAATGAAATAGCAAGTCTGACAATATTTAAGATCTGAGAAGTCAGAATGGCTAAGCAGACCAAGTTAAGAGTGCCTCAAAGTCAAGGTGGAGAGGGTTATGGGGACCAGATAAGGCAAAGCTGTGTAGGGTGTGGGTCATGGGTAAGGGGAAGAAGTGGGTGTTGTATTATAAAAGCAAATCATAGGCCGGGTGCGGTGGCTCAAGCCTGTAATCCCAGCACTGTGGGAGGCCAAGGCGGGTGGATCACGAGGTCAAGAGATCGAGACCATCCTGGTCAACATGGTGAAACCCCGTCTCTACTAAAAATACAAAAAATTAGCTGGGCATGGTGGCACGTGCCTGTAATCCCAGCTACTCAGGAGGCTGGGGCAGAATTGCCTGAACCCGGGAGGTGGAGGTTGCAGTGAGCCGAGATCGCGCCATTGCACTCCAGCCTGGGTAACAAGAGCGAAACTCCGTCTCAAAAAAAAAAAAGCAAATCATGGAAATCATGCAAAGGCGCTAAGGGGTAACAATCTGATTGGTGGTTTTACATCACTGGTTTCTCTATGGAGAATTAAAGGGTGGCAAGAGGAAGCCATCTGACTAGTTACTTACTTTAGTAGTCCAGGTGAGAGGTGAGGAGGACTTGGCCTGGGGTGGTGGCCACAGAGATGGACAGGAACAGAGTAATTTGAGACATCTTTTGGAGGCAGCAGAATCTGTAAGACTTACTGATCAACTGGGAAGGTAAGAGGAATGGCAGAGTGAGAGGAAGCCCATGGTTTCCAGCACAATAGCTGGGTGTGTATGGTAGTGTCCATCACGGATGTGGGGGAGGACTAAGCCCTTCCAGTCAGATAGAGCAAGGGAGGCCTATGGGATCTGTGAAAAATGTGATTAGTAACCTCTTCTCACCACACACACTTAAGGTACTAGTATCAATATAAAAGAATGTTTGCACAAAGTTATGTGTTGCGTAAGTAGTATGAGCTCTGGCTGGGATCCATATAGAAGCTTAAGGGCGTAGGAATAAACCTAGAGGCAAACACCCAGGAAATGGATACTGAAACGTTAAGAAACTCCAGTAACAGTTCATTTTTGAATTTGATCAACCTATAATTCAAAGTTCAAGGAATGCTTAAATTTTAAAAACAATTATGAAAATGCAGATAACTGATCTTGAAATATTTATGTAGAGAGACTGTTATATACTTTGTCAGCTTCCTTAACAAATTTACCTGTTTTTAGGGGATGCAAAGTGTGATAGCAATTGCTACAGTACTAACTCGAAACCAAGCAATTAAGGCAATAAACCTAAACCGACCTATCCTGTATGGTGAACAGGTATGTATTCAAAGTGATGGTAGTTAATATAACATGAATAAAACTAAGGTACTACTACAAGTTTACGTCAAGGTACATTGTATTTTTAGAGATGTACTTACTATATCTTTATAAACTACTATTTATAAAAATGTTTAAAGGGAAATTATATCCATCCTTGGTAAGACTTTTATAACTAAATATGCTTTTAGATATTGCTTATTTAAGCAGCAAACACGTCATCTTTTCTCTTGAAACTCAAGTTCTGAGTAAACCCTGAGCGTCAAAATAATTAAGATGAAAGCATAAATAGTGAAGGTTTTAAAAGCCAGACTATAAGAGCCCAGTGTGAACTGTTCTATTGTTTGTTACATTGGTATGGCTGAGCCATTATGCTTTTGAAATCATGAGTAATAAAAGGCAAATGTATGTGAAAAGCAGTCTGGAATGTCTGGACTTCACCCTATCTATAGGTAAGCTGCTAGCTGGAGACAGAAAGATGAGTAAAAACATGGTTCCTACTTTCAAGACTTCAAGCTCCTTAATATCCTTCTGGGTGGCTTTCTTCTCCTATCACTTGTAAATAGCTAGGAAATAAGAACTCTCTTTGTTATTGTATAAACAAAAACATATCTGTTAGGAAAAGTAAATGGTCAAAGCACTTTATAAAGTTCAGTGTTTAAAATTCCATGTTTGGCTGGGGATGGTGGCTCATGCCTGTAATCCCAGCACTTTGGGAGGCCAAGGTGGGCAGATCACCTGAGGTCAAGAGTTTGAGACCAGCCTGGCCAACATGGCAAAACCCCCTCTCTACTAAAAATATAAAAATTAGCTGGCATGGTGGCAGGCGCCTGTAATCCCAGCTACTCTGGTGGCTGAGGCACAAAAATCGCTTGAACCGAGGAAGCAGAGGTTGCAGTGAGCCAAGATCACACCACTGCACTCCAGCCTGGGTGACAGAGTGAGACTTCATCTCCATCTCAATAAATAAATAAGTAAAATTCAATGTTTTAACTTTGAACTTTTTTTTTGAGATGAGGTCTCTCACTCTTACCCAGGCTGGAGTGCAGTGGCATAATCTTGGCTCACGGCAGCCTCTGCCTCCTAGTGAGCCTCAAGTGATCCTCCCACCTCAGCCTCCTGAGTAGCTGGGACCACAGGTATGCACCACAATGCCCAGGTAATTTTTTTGTATTTTTGGCAGAGACAGGGTTTTGTCATGTTGCCCAGGCTGGTCTTGAACTCCTGAGCTCAAGTTAACTGCCTGCCTTGATCTCCCAAAGTGCTAGGATTACAGGCATGAGCTATCATGCCCAACCAAACTTTGAATTTTTTAAATGACGAAAGCACTTTAGATAATTTAAAAGTATCCACCTCACTGTTCCTCCTTAGCATGAATAACTGAGAATTAACAGTATTTTATAAGTAGTATTCTCATATACAGAAGTGTATTTTGCATTCTTTCCTACATAGATCTCTCCCTTTATCTCTGCACTTTTTGGTACCAGAATTTTTGTGGTTTTACATCATGTTGTTTCATGTACATAAATCCAATCTGTTCAACAAGATCCTCAGAATCTTCAAATAGATTCCTTTTTAAAAAATACTTAACAGACTAGCAAAATACAGCTCAAAGTACCCATGCAGTAAATTGCTTCACTTATGA
The DNA here is from genome assembly GCF_009761245.1 of Sapajus apella. NCBI lineage: Eukaryota > Metazoa > Chordata > Mammalia > Primates > Cebidae > Sapajus > Sapajus apella. The sequence continues at coordinate 1,089,475 of NW_022436944.1, forward strand.
TTCATTCATGAATACAACCTTAAGCCAGACACAATGCTAGTGGTATTAAAGTCAAATAAATTACATAGCACTTGTCTTCAATGAGTTTTCTGTCTAGGTGGAGGGAGCTCAACAAGTCTGGAGAGTGAAATGCTCAGGGTGCCATGGGGACATAAGGAGGGTAATTGAAATCAAAGGGGAGGTTTAGTGTGGTAGGGAGGTTCTCAGATTGAGGACATGACAGATTTGAAGGCTAAATAAAAAATTTCTGATTTTATCTCTGTGGGAATATATTTACATACAGATCACATCATAAGCATGATCTCTTTTTAAAATATGTTGAGTAGTGTCATTCCTAAATCCACCTGAGGATGCTTATTATTAAAAGCACCCTTGTTGCTCTCAGCCTGGCGCTTCTGACAGCCAGCTAGGCTCTAGCCTGTTTTGTTCTCCAGGACAGCCACTACCTTCTCTATCCCCAAGGGTACTATTCTGCTCTTCAATAGTTGCGGAGTAGGATTCTCTTGTGCTTTCCTACTTTGCTGTTCCAATACAAACCTGCAAATCTATTCCATTTAAGGGTATTACTGTTTTGGCTGGGTGCTGTGGCTCATGCCTGTAATCCCAGCACTTTGGGAGGCTTGAGGCGGGTGGATCACCTGTTGGGAGTTCGAGACCAGCCTGACCAACATGGTGAAACCCTGTCTCTACTAAAAATACAGAAATTAGACGGGAGTGGTGGCAGGAACCTGTAATCCCAGCTACTCAGGAGGCTGAGGCAGGAGAATTGCTTGAACCCTGGGGGCGGAGGTTGCAGTGAGTCGAGATTACGCCATTGCACTCCAGCCTGGGCAACAAGAGCGAAACTGTCTTGTCTCAAAAAAAAAAAAAAAAAAAGGTGGGGGGTATTACTGTTTTATTACCATGGAGGAATGGGATAACAAACAGCTGTTAAGATATAGGACTTCACCTTTAATGCTCATGGGCATTATCTGTGGAGCTTGAAAAATACTGATTCCAGGTTCCACTCTAGACAAATCAAGTCACAAACTCAGTGAATGGGACTAAAACCCTTTACTATTTCTGACATAATTCCTCCTTTAGTTAGGATAGTCCAGCTTTCAAGCTTTGCAGCCTAAAACTGCAAACAAGACCCAAACACAAAAACATACTGGGTTTGTCCTCTGAGCCTGGCAATACGCAGAGCAATAGTGGAACCCCCACTAAGTGGTTGGTTTGCATTTTTAAAGATCCTGTCCTACATAGCATTCCTTTGGTTATATCTTTTCAGTGTCAAAGCAATTTCAGCAAATACAGAATTATAGAATATTGAACAATAATAAATGCTTTGTAGTCAGTTTATGGAAGACTTATTTTGTTCTAGATACTTTTTGTTAACTTATATGTGTGAGGGAAGCATAATTTCAACTACTTTACTAAAATAGAAACTGAGACTCAGCAAGATGAAAATATTTGCCCAAAGCCATATAGCCAGTAAAATGTAAAGCTGGTATCTGACAGATTTAATTTTTATAAAGCTCGTGTACTTTCTGCTATTGCTACGTGGTTTCATTTAAAGTTTTTTTCAAAGTAGTTTTATATATAGCAAGAACATATATATAGTTAGCTATGTTATCAGCATTTCCAGTGACTAAAAAACTTATTACATTATACAGCAATCATGCAAGAGCACTTCTTATCACAAAATACTTTGGGCCATTCATTTGAAAATATGCTCTGATTTTGTTAAAAACTTAAAATGCCTGGTATTCAAATCTTCATTGATGCTACATATCTTTTGCCTAGAAGTGGCTAGATTATGGAACTTTAAAAAATAGTCTTCTGATGATCAGAAAACAAGAGTAAAACCTCTTAGGAATTTGAGATGATTATAAAAGGGAAGAATCGGATATATCACAGGGTTAATGAGTGTGATAAAACTTAATATATAAAACCAAGATTGAGAAATGTCTTTGTATTTTGTCTGAAAACCATCAAGAGTAGAGATCAAGAACTAAGTTCAAGAACATATGGAAGGTACAAAAAATGTTTAGAGACTCGAAAGATGGATTACATGCTCTATACATGATGGGACCAATTGTTTTTTTTTTCTTTTGAAATGACTATTTAAAAAAAAAAAAAAACCAAATTAACAAGCCTCTTTTACATCACTTAGTCACTATATTTTACAAGTGCCAGATACTATTTCTGAGAAGGTAGAAGATATCATTTGTGGCAAAGATATTTTTAAAATAGACCAAACAAATTCAGTTTTAACCAATATAACCTTTTTAAAAAGCTAATTTAAATAACAGCATATGTTTGAAATAAACATGTACTACTTCAAAATTATATTTTAGAAATAAGACTTTATCCATTTTTAGGAGGAGTCCACAGTCCATGTAGGCTGCATGTTAAAAGAAAATCACTGTCTTGTTGCACTACACATGTGTAAGCATGATATGAAAAACAGTGGTATACAACAGTTATGTGATGCACTGTATCTGAACAGTAGTCTGCGCTACCTTGATGTCAGCTGGTAAGTGATAATTTACACATTAATAATTCAAAGTTAAATCATGGGACTAATTTATATAAATATTCATAGTACTTGGGATACTCTGTTAGACATTATTTCCAATGATTAGAAACTGCAACCATTTGTCAACCTTTTGTCCTAGGCCTTAATATTTATTTACGTTATACTGTTATCTTTTTGTAACATGAAGAGCAATTTAGTTGTGTAAACAAGAATGAAAGCAGCATTTTATGGTGAATTTTCATTAACTTGCTTGGAAATCAAGTGACTAAAATAAACCTTTACTAAAAAAGTGCTGTTTAAGTTTTCAAGCATCTTATCATATGAATAAAAACACTCTATTTTCAAATATAACTATTTTTTCTTTCCCAGCAATAAAATAACTCATGATGGAATGGTGTATGTGGCTGATGTACTGAAAAGCAACACTACCCTGGAAGTAATAGATCTTTCCTTTAACAGAATAGAAGATGCAGGTGCCAACTATCTCAGTGAAGCTCTTACTTCACACAACAGGAATCTTAAAGCGTTAGTATGGTTTTATATTTAATCAAAATAACAAAGAGCAAATTCTTAAATTCTAACCTCAAACCTTTAAGATTATCATGAAATATGAAAACTGAGCTTCTAAACTGACATAGTATTAAGTTACAGTAAACATTTCAATTTTTCAAACGTAATGTTTTTTACAATTAGACTGATTCTATTAACAATTCCTTCAAATTAATGAGAAAATTTGTATTGCTTATGTTATTTATCCTCAATTCTAATAGAAAAATCAGAAGCATTCAATATGATCAGACTTTTAAAAATAAGAATGAACTAAAGAATAAAATACTTGGATGGATTTATGCAGAAAAATATATCTGGTGTCCACCCAAACACTTACGTAATAATATAAAACAAAAGACTTTCAAAATATAGTTACCTCTACCAGGTACCTTAAGGATCTAATTAGAAAACTAAGTTTCTTGGATTTTAGGAATTAAATGGTCAGTATTTTTACCACTACATTAAAATATACTGAAGAATAATGCTAAGACTACACAAGAAAATGTAATAAATACTGTTGCTAATTTTTGCATTCTTTCTTTGTGGAACTATTGGTTTCAGGTTGTCAGTAGTCAGCAACAACATAAAGGGAGAAGGACTTGTTGCACTTTCACAATCAATGAAAACAAATCTCACATTCTCTCATATCTACATTTGGGGAAACAAATTTGATGAGGCAACGTGTGTAGTAAGTTTTAAGTTTTTTCCTTCACTGAAGGCTTTTTCTGGGTTATCTCTCTTAACATCAGATAGTATTTACAGGTGCCTGAGAAATGGTTACACAGTGAGACACTGCAGTTTTGATAGTTAACATAAGTCCTAAAAATTAGCTACTAGAGAGTTTGGTGGTTGACATATCAAAAGATATCAAATACCATATATTAGTATTACACATCACTGAATGACATAGTTCTAATTCCTCTAAGGTTAAAAAAAATCATAATTACTGATTTGATGTAGCAAAATTTCTGATCTGCTCCCTAACAATTATACCAAAATATGGAACTGGAGAGATATAGTACAAGCTATCAAAATATGTGGCATATTGCTCACATAAATACAGATAGCCTTTGATAGTATTTTCAAAACAGAAATCATGGTAACAATTTGGAAAGAATAAGGGAAAAAGTAGATGTTAAAATTCTCAAAATTTGCAAAAGGACTAACCAAAATTCCACCACTAAAATGAGTAATAAAACATACAGTATTGTCACATCCCTCCCCAAAAAAAACCAACCCTTACTTAATTTTAGAAAAACATCCATAATCCTTTAGATTCTACACACCAGAGCTGAATAAGTTGAGTTTGGAACTGGAACTAATGATGAATGACAAGCTAAAGCAGAAAGCAAATTTGACTTTTAAATATTTTAATGTCTAAATTTCCACCTTTCTCTATAATGACAGCCTTACTGACAGTTCAACATGTTTGTGTGACACTGTTACATAGATACTAAGGATTATGGCTCATGCCTCTAATCCCAGCACTTTGGGAGGCCGAGGTGGGCAGATTACGAAGTCAAGAGACAAAGACCATCCTGGCCAACATGATGAAACCTCATCTACTAAAAATACAAAAATTAGCTGGATGTGGTGGTGTGCACCTGCAATCCCAGCTACTCGGGAGGCTGAGGCAGGAGAATTACTTGAACCCGGGAGGCAGAGGTTGTGGTGAGCCATTGAACTCCAGCTTGGGTGACAAGAGTGAGACTCTCTCTCAAAAAAACAAAAAACAAAACAAACAAATAAAAAAATGTGTAAAGAAAATTCTACAATGAAGAAATAATTAATAGGCTAGCATCTAATACTATGGAATTGTCTCTCTTAGCCTAAATCTGCAGATTAGATTCAGGGGGATCATGAACTCTATATAATTGTATGTCCAAATCTGGGATTCCCTTTATTTTTCTAAGGAATGGGTAACCAGCTATCAGCAGATTTTTGGGAAGGTATACAATAGCTGTCCTACCCAGCCCCCTACCTATTCCAATTTAAGAACATATGAGGGACTTGAAAATTTTGACCATAGGAGCTTTGGTCCACAAAACTGGCAGTACAGAAAATTAACTCTAGGAATACAAAATGACAGAAACATGTCTAATACATTAAAACTTAGAAATAAGTTTTGCAACATTATAATTTCATTGTGTGTAATTAAATGAATAAAAATCTACCTACAATACCTGGAAAATATTAAAATTCAGCAATGTAATTCAGAATATTTTGTTTTAAACTACAAATTAGCATGGCTAATTTAAATATTTAAATTTCTTTTAGGACTGTAAATTGAATACATTTTTTCTCAATGATATAGTTTTTCTTTTCTTAAAAATCCTAGGCATATTCACATTTAATTCAAATGGGTCGTCTAAAACCAGACAATACAGATGTGGAGCCATTTGTGGTAGATGGACACGTATATCTTGCAGAAGTCTCCAATGGCCTTAAGAAGCATTATTATTGGACATCAACTTATGGAGAATCTTATGACCACTCATCTAATGCAGGTTATGCTCTTGTTCCAGTAGGTCAACAGCCATGATAAAGAAGCTCTAAAATAATTTTCATACATTTGTCTTATTACTTTCACAGAGATTAATATTCTATAGCCTATTTGTTTTCTTTCATAAATTAAAACAAGTTACTTTTCTCAAATGTGTAAAAGATAATGGCTGTATTAAATTTTGTATAGCTGTGCACTATGAGAAACTGAGTATGGTTAATTTTTTTTTTTTTTTTGAGACAGAGTCTTGCTATATCGCCCAGGCTGGAGTGCAGTGGCACGATCTCAGCTCACTGCAACCTGTTTCCCTGGTTCAAGCAATTCTCCTGCCTCAGCCTCTCAAGTAGCTGGGACTACAGGTATGTACCACCATGCCCAGCTAATTTTTGTATTTTTAGTAGAGATGGGATTTCACCATATTGGCCAGGATGGTCTCGATCTCCTGACCTCATGATCCATCTGCCTCAGCCTCCAAAAGTGCTGGGACTACAGGTGTGAGCCACCACGCCTGGCCAGAGTACAGTAATTTTTTTTTAAAGAAAATTTATAATGTAGAGACAAAAATTCTAATCCCGGAGAAATAGGCCAAGGAACTAGACTAAAATTCTTTTTATAATGAAAATATAACCAAGTAGTGAAATAGCATACAAGTAAAGTTCATTATAGGTATCTAACTGAAAGTGATTAAGTAGTATTAATAAAAAGGTTTTATTGGTAGTAGCAAATTACCAGTGGCTTTCAAAGGTTTCAAAGTTCAGAAGGTGAAAAAGTATTCTACCTATCCTATTTAGGTGGTACAGACAGGTGTTAATAACAATTTCAAAAATACAGGCAAATATATATAAACATATACATACCTCTTTCCCAACAAGTCAGTGCTGTCAGCTCCTCCCACCCTCCTTTCATAGACAATCACTATCCTGACTTCTAACACCACAGAGTAGTTTTGCCTGTTCTTGACCTTTATATAAATGGAAGCATACAGTATACACTTTTTTTTGTGTCTGGCTTCTTTTGTTCAACATTATATTAGTATGATTCATTTATGTTGTTTAATGTAGCAATAGTCTGTTCACTTTTTATTGCTTTGTAGTATTCGTCACATGCTGGGTAGTAAGGAGTCTACTGGATTCTGGAAAGAGTTTGCTTTCCCAGGCTACTATCTCTTCCTTTGTGCTATGGAAGGGGCCCACAAGTTCCCATATTTCCCTAAAGAGAGATTCAGAAGATGGCTGAAGGGGAAGCAAGCAGGCTTACCTTGAGCCCACAGTGGGGTGCACGTGGTAAACCTGTAACCTGACCTACACTGCTGCTTGAGGCAGAGTTGCCGATGTTAGAGCCTCAGTTTTTCAAATCCAAGAGAACTGAGATGAAGTCAGTTCAACCAAGTACAACTGGGCTCTCATCAGACTAGGAAAGGAGCTACAACAGAGGTCATATAATGCCCAGAGAATGGAAGAGCTCAAGAAAGATTCCATCTATCCTGATGCCTCTGTCTTGTAAGATATGTCTGGACACTATTTTAGAGAGACAAAGGACAGGAATAAAACAGCATTTCTCCAAAATATTAAGCATTACCTTAAAATCCCTTAAGATATTATGAATTCTATTCCCTTTATATCAGACTAGATTTTAAACTGGCTAAGACCAAAAGTTAATTTTTTCCAGACTTACCACTGTCCACAGGCTCAAGAGGAAGGACATATAAATTCCATAGAAAAACTCTCATTTCCTCTGCACATCTAAATTATAAAGAGCAACTCTGCAACCATATTGTATGTGTTGTACATTTCATTTTCCTCTCAGCAATCATTCTTTAAGACCTAGCTCAAAGACTGCTTCACCTTACACTGCTGCAGATCGTTTTATGCTCACCATTTTACAAGGTTTCAAATTTGAAAGCAAAAATAAAGTAGTTTGTGCTTTTCAGATACTTGAGAAAATAATGATCGTCTGCCTTAAGTTCTCCTTTTCAAACTTTTCTATAGTATTATTCATTCATCATGTCTTCTTATTTTATTTATTTATTTATTTATTTATTTATTTTTGAGACGGAGTTTCACTCATGTTACCCAGGCTGGAGTGCAATGGCGCGATCTCGGCTCACTGCAACCTCCGCCTCCTGGGTTCAGGCAATTCTCCTGCCTCAGCCTCCTGAGTAGCTGGGATTACAGGCACACACCACCATGCCCAGCTAATGTTTTTGTATTTTTAGTAGAGACGGGGTTTCACCATGTTGACCAGGATGGTCTCGATCTCTTGACCTCGTGATCCACCCGCCTCGGCCTCCCAAAGTGCTGGGATTACAGGCTTGAGCCACCGCGCCCGGCCCATCATGTCTTCTTAACATCTACTCCAACCACATCTGTCTGGTTCTGTTCCCACTGTTATACTACATCTGCCTTCCAAATGATCATTGTACTCCAATTATACAACCCAATGTTGACTCAGATTTACATCCTACCACGTGACTGCTACAAAGGCACTTTTGTCTCCCAAAATTTGTGCCACCTTGATTTTCTTCCTATCTTTCTGTTGTAACTTCCCATCTCCTTTTCCATCTTTGCTCATCCTTTAAATGAATTTTCCCCCAAATTCTGTCCCCACCTTTTTTTCTCCTATACCATTTCCCAGGGCTGCCTTAATCATTTCTATAAATTATTAGCTGCAAGGTCTACCTTTAAATTCTCCTAGTTCAGGCCCCATTTCCAACCACTACCAGACTTTTCATACATATCGTACCACCAATCAAATTTGATACATCAAAATTGCTTCCCTTCTCTAAATGTGCTCCTTAAGACTTATCTTGATGTCAGTGGCATCACCATCTTCTCAGTCACTAGGATCAAAGCTTAGGTGTTCAATTTGGTGCTGCCTGCTTACAAGGAAAATAAAGTGACTCAGCCTGTTTAAAAAAAAAGGAGATTTAACGTAAGGATACAACAACCACACTCACTGGCATCCAGGTGCAGAAAATGATCATGGCTCTGTCACCTCAGTGGGATTGCAAAGACAGAAACTACGGCCACTTCGGATCTCTTTAGGGCAGTCTCTTGGCTCTGCAAACCTGTTTCATTCCCTAGCTTTATTCTATAGATCAGCTTTCTCTGCTTATTTATCATTTCCTTTAGACTTCAGGTTGCTTCACTGACTTCTAGGCCAGTTCTAAATGATCTTTTCATTTATAGGTATATCATTACCTGATTGTCTCAGAATGTCATTGCTCAAATTTTTGAGAAAGAATCTGACCAGCTCAGTCTGGCCTATGAATTGTTTTTTCCTGGTAAAATGTTTGCTGCTGTGGTCCCAAGTATGGAATCATGTGTTAGAAATGTGGCTGTCTAATCCCTGCCCTCCAGCACGCAACTGTGGTTGGCATGTGAGAACGTGGGTTACAAACCTGGCTATCTAATCTCACTCCTTCAGCAGAGTATGGGTAGAGAAACTATTTCAAGATGGTATACGTGTAGTACTGGACATGCCTCTGACTTCCCTCTCCTCTCTACTTAATGCTTTCTCTCCATTCTACCTAGTTCACTCTTCATCATCCATGTGCAAATTCGTCCCATCAGCCATCTCCTCGTTTGCCTATCCAGCTAAGCAATGACCGTTTCTCTGTCCATTCTACTCCAATTGACTGCTCAGCATTTCCTTTCTTGCCTTTCCCTACTAAAACACTCAACATTCTGGCTTTTCTTATTGCTAGTTATATTCATGCTTGGGATTTCCACTTGACTGTAAACTTAAGGGTAGTTTATCTTTTTTATCTTTGCAGCTTTATGTATTCTGATTTGAATTTTTTCCCCAGCATTTGAAACTGGCCAGATACTGTTATCCAAATATGTGGATGTTCAATCCATAGTGTTTTAGTAAATTTTTCTTGAAATTAAATACTGTGTTTACATGGTAATTACCTAATTTCTTAAGCAAATACAGATGGTCCCTGACTTGTGATTTCTTGACTTTACAATGTGCAAAACCAATATATATTCAGTATACTCCTTGACTTATGATAAACCCGTAAGCCAAGAAGCCTCTGTACAGCAAACCTCTTTTGAATGAATAGAGGCAGGTGTTGCAGAGGACAGAAGACTATATTATTATCTCAAAAAATTAATGCTCTAGTAACTACATATCAATATTGTCCATAAATGAGTAAAAATGTAGAATTTAAATAATTTTACTTGATGGTATTTCTAGTCAAGTTCTAGGTACTCAAAATTTCCAGGTAAAATACTGAAAATTATATTCAAGAGCATCATTTTAAACTGCTTCCCAAAGGTAAAACGCCAAGAAATGTTTAAGGCTGGGCACGCTGGCTCATGCCTGTAATCCCAGCGCTTTGGGAGGCCGAGGAGGACAGATCACCTGAGATCAGGAGGTCGAGACCAGCCTGGTCAATAGAGTGAACACCATTGCTACCAAAAATATAAAAAATTAGCCAGGTGTGGTGGTGCATGCCTGTAGTCCCAGCTACTTGGGAGGCTAAGGCAGGAGAACTTCTTGAACCCAAGAAGTGGAGGTTGCAGTGAGCCAAAATCATGCCAGTGCACTCCAGCCGGGGCAACAGAGTGAGACTCTGTCTCAAAAAAGAAGAAAGAAAAAAAGATAGTTCACATGTTTGGTATACATTAAAATCACCTGTGGGGCTTTTCCAGCATATATATGCCCTAGGACCTATCTGGTTCAGTAGATATAAAAGGTGGAATGGGCCTGGATATTGTTATTTCTTAAACATGTTTCTGATATGCATTAAATGTTAGAGCTATTTGGGATACTTAAAACTAGTACATGTACATTATTTCAACTACTCACTTGCACAATTTCTGTAGGACTGAAACACAGAAATGATAAGCTACCGCTGCAATGGAACTAATAGAACCATTACCTTTGAAAAAAAGATCTTCTAAAATTTGTCTATCAAAATCATCCTGTGAAATTAAACATAAAACAATACCATTTAAAAACAGCAAAAAAATTTATATAATCTACAGTTTCCTTTAAAATAGTCTAAAATCTAACAATATAATAGGCATGTCTGATACAAATATAAAACAAAATTAAATTCATTTAGAAAATAGTTTCTCAATAAGATCTTCAGCGTCTAAAGACTTTCAAAAACATTTGTAATACTGAAATAATTACTAATAGACCTTTCCCAAAACACTGCATTATAACAAATATAATTAAAGTTGGACTTAACTAAAATGGTAATTATGAGTTTTAGAATGATACCAGTTACAACATATGCATATTATGATCAATAATAGCACAGCATTAAGAGAAGAATGGCAAAGAAGGGATACTGTCTTCAAATTTTCTTTACACGTCATTCTGGAAGAGCAGAAGATGACGACAACTCAAGCCATGTCAATTTAAATAAAATTACTTTAGCTAAGAAGCAGATAATGTGATCAAGAAAAGCTCAATCTTAGCCATTTCAACCATATCAAATAATACTAAAAATAATAAATTTGAAGGCTAGTCTATGCAAAGGCAAAATGCTAATTATACCAGAGGAAACTTGGCAACTATTGCCCTTAGAGAATCATGACATTACTGCAGCAGTTTTCTGTTCATTAGATGCTTGGATTAATGAAGATATAAATTAAACACAACCTCTCCATTTTAGCAAACTTCCTAAAGAGGCTGAGTCTTTTAATTTTCTTTAATTTCTTCATATTCCAATAAATTCCTATCAAATGTAACCCAGAAGACATTAGATGAACATTGTAATGCTTTATAAATTTTATTTAAATCCAGTATTTTAACTTAATACACATGGGTAGATTTCTTAGATGAATAATCAAATATTAAATTTGTATCATACAAAGGTGGTATTCCAAACTCTATTCAATTAGGTCAGTCCCACCGGTGGCAATTTATTATGAAAATACGGTGTGTGGGCTGGATGTGGTGGCTCACACCTGTAATCCCAGCACTTTGGGAGGCCGAGGCAGGTGGATCGCGAGGTCAGGAGAGAGAGACCATCCTGGCCAACATGGTGAAATCCCGTTTCTACTAAAAATACAAAAATTAGCTGGATGTGGTGGTGTGTGCCTGTAATCCCAGCTACTCAGGAGGCTGAGGCAGAAGAATCGCCTGAACCCAGGAGGCAGAGGTTGCAGTGAGCTGAGATCGGGCCACTGCACTCCAGCCTGGTGACAGAGCAAGACTCCATCTCAAAAAAAAAAAAAAAAAAGAAAATAGTGTGTGTGCTCTGAAATAGTGAAGATCGCAACAGACTACAAGCATTAAGTGCTTTTATTATGTCCTCTAATTGGTTCCTATGACTTGGGTCCTAAATAAAGAAAATTAGTGAATTAAAGAAATCAATAGCAATATAAAACATACTAACTGTACTACAGGTGTGGTTTAAAAGCAGAAAACAAATAAGCCACACCATGACAGAAATAAGAAATGATGTCATCTCACACAGAGAAACAGCCTTGGAGAAAAAAAAAAGAAAAAGGAAGAATGTCACCATAGTATTTGATCAGCACTATAAAAACTGACTTTGTGGAACTGATAATTTCATATCCAAAGATCAGGCAGTGAAATAAATTAATATGTGAGAAAAGTGGTATAGGGATGAGTAGTGCAAATATTGGGATAATAAGGAATTTTTTATATTCATTTTGAAGGAAATGGACCATTGTGAAACTACAACAACTACCAAAAGTTGTGGTTTAATTTATAAAATTAACAAACCCAAAACTTATAGAAAACTCAAATATAAAATATTTAATAAGCTGGCTTTCTGCTAACTCAAAATGTTTACTTATAATTGAAATTAATTTCTTAACTCTTTACCCAATAAAATGTACCAAATTTAGAAGTCAACTGATTTCTAGTATGCATTAAGTTTATATCTAGAAAATTCTTTTTGGAATTTAGTATTTCTTTTAAAAAGTGCCTAACAGGCATAAGAGAGGCTTGCCAAAATATTTCAAAACTCAGTATATTTTCATTTCCAATATTCTAGAAATGGAATAAAACAAACTGAATCAAATTTTGAAACCGTCTTTGCTGAGATAAAAACACCAATTATCTATTTAAAGTTCATTTTGAAAATATAATCTTAAATAAACCAAAAGTACTGACCCAATGGTTTTCTCCAGAATACCGAGTCCTAAATGAACAAAATTTTATATGCAGTTTTCTAGATTTTGAGAAACATGTTTTTGTTTCATTAGAAAAGTTATCAGAATATATTAATAGAGAAATAGTACAATTCTTACTCAGTAACTAAATTTTCATGAGCAGAAATATGAAATTTCATTTTTTCTCCATAGTTTATGTGGGGCTTACAAATAACAACACATTCTTGGGCTGATACTATTGCTTAAATTCTGAGGGCGGTAAAAATTTTAAATCCCACAGGTCAAAACTGAATCACATTAACTGGCTGATGTAGTAAATGAAGGGCAATTCTAAAATGCAAAATAAAAATGGAATTAAGGCAGCTTTAAAAGAAAATAAAACTCATTCACCCAAAATAGTGCTACATAATTAATTCCTTAAAAAGCTGTGTGTATAGACATAAAAGCCAAAAATAAAAACAAACACTGCAGTTGTGATGCAGCATCAGGTGCTTTTACTTCAGTGAATGAAAAATAATGGTCACAACTCAAATGAATGGGAATTTAACATGAATATATGCACCTTACCAGAGATGTTTGCTATCAATGACATCTTAGCAATTCCATATTCCTCACATTCAGTATAATTGTTGTAAAAATATCAACTGTGGTTCTGAATATCCATTCACAGTTGACCTCAACAATGTATCTGATGTAGGAGACTGAGTATCTGTGACAGGCAGAAGCATGTGATGGTCCTCAGTCCCAAGTGGAAGAGCTAATGGTAAAGTCATATCAGAAGGTTTCACATCCAGAGTTTCTGATAAAGAACTCTTTTGTATGGAATCTTGTTCACTCAAAGTATGATCCTCTACGCTGGAGTCTAGAGTTTTATCTGCACCTAAAACGGAAGGGAAAAAAATTTACATTATCTTCAAAAACGAAACTAAACCTCCGAGGTAGACTAATGTACTTGACCATTCCTAGAAATTACATTCCAGCCTCCATACATTTACTCAAGCAGTTTCTTTTTTGTAGATATGCCCTCCTCATTATCTATGTAAATTCAATCTGGGCCTCAGGTTAAGCTCAAGCACCAACTCCATTAAAAAAAAAATGGACTTAAGAATGAAACAGGGTGGGCTGTTTTATCTATTTTACCACACATTTTTCAATTTTCACATGCTGTCTTGTGGCGTCCACCTCTTATTGCCATTCTACTCAGGTATACCTTGAATCCTCAACTAGACTGGAAATTCTTTGAGAGTAAATGTCAAGTTATACTCTTAACTCCCTCAAAGTACTGAATAGTGATAAGAAATACTCTATTTGTTCATTGAATGCTTTTAATGAGTAATTTATATTATTCTGCGAGTTCAGAATGTGTCTGGTACTTTCATATATTTTCAGGTGAGAAATTCTGCTCTACTCAAGGGAGCAATTAGCACATTGACAAAAGATGTACTTTTGCCTTCAAATTTTCAAATGGCTTTAACATGCTCCTGTTACTCTATAAAGTATCAACATGATTTCAGTTTCACTGTCCTTGTTAGGTAGACAAAACTGCATATTTGTTTTCTTAAAACTGTAATTATCTGTATTCTTCCCAAGCTAATCTTCATTTCAACTAGCCAAGGTTTCCTTCTTGTCCCATTGACTCTTTACAATGTTCTCTGCTTGGAATGAATTCTCTCTTCCCATCTCCATCTTTGAACTCTTCTCCAACCTTCAAGTTCCCTAAAATTAAGCTTTTTCTAGTACTTACCTCAGAAAAACTTAATATCTTCTTTAGTACTTTTGTATTGATTATGTCCTACATTTTCCCTTGTAATTATTTATTTAGGTCTCTGGTCTCAAACACCAGGTTGTAAGCTCTTTAGAGTATCAGAACTATGCCTTGTTCAACTTCATATTCCCTAAACAGTTATGTATACTTTATAAAAATTTAACAAGTAGTTAAATTAATGACTTACTACAGTTTTCAGATGTTTCTAAGTTAATAGTTATGTTTATATTTATTTTAAGAGACTTACTGTCATCTTTATACACCAGAGGGACCTAGTGTCATTTCTAGTAATGACAGAATAAAATGGTAAGCACAGGGAAACTTTTTCAAGGATTTATTTTAACCAGCAGACTCAAACCTTGGGGTCTGGCTTTCCATTTTGATATATTATAACAGTGTAGGGCTACCTGTTTCCCTATTTTCTCTTAAACATTTCTGGATTAATGTTGATAACACCCCCTTTTTTCCCATAATAACCATAGTAAACCCTGAGTTATCCAGACTCCAGTATGAGGAACAGTGATATAGCTTACTTATATGTTCCTTCATGCTTCGGACTGTTACTAAGTCAGGTTTTAAAAGGAGGAAATGTTTCAAGTATTTTTTTAATAAGAGGCTCAACATGAAAAGAAATCCACAGTTGAATGTTTCTGCAAAAAAGCTACTTTCCTCCTATGTAGATGTCTACTTTTCAAAATAGACATCTAATTTATACTGCTTAAATATGTACATCTCATCTCAACATTTTAAGGAATAGCACCAATATGAGCACCAAATTATATTAAAACACACACACACACACACACACACACACACACACACAGCATTTACCAGAATGGACTTTTGTTTTGTGCTTCTTTAAATTTTTAATATCAGTGTAAGAATTACCACATAATTCACAGATAAATGGTCTTTCTCCTGAAAAACAAATTAAAAAGTTTAAACTTCAATATATTAAAAGCTGCTAGCTAAGACAAAAATATCAATGTTTATGAACACAAGGCAAAAATTATTATGGTGTTTAAATTTGGTTTCAAATTACCAATCACCTGGTTATAATATAGTGAAACAAAAGATTCTACGCAACCTAGTCACTCCTTTATACAAAACATCTGTATCTCAGAAAAAGGGAACATTTTCATGAAAAGAAATTTACTCGCAAATTAAAACAAATAAACAAAAACGTATTTTTCCACTTCTATGAAATATTTAGTGAGTGTCGATTATATGCCAGACATTGGCTAAGAGATATAGTTGTGGGAAAGTAAGTGTAATAATCATTGTTTCTGCTCTCAGGTACCTAAAGAATTAGAAAATACTTAAACGTACTAACAACATGCTATAATATTATACTTTGGAAATAAGAACTGTTCAGTGCTTTATGGTATAAACTAAAGCGCATGAGAATATAAAGTCACCAAAAACTTACTACATCTCAATTAAGTACTCATACTATTCTAGGCAGGAATTATGAGGAGGAGTTTTTTCTTTCTTTTTTTTTTTTTTTTGAGACGGAGTTTCGCTCTTGTTACCCAGGCTGGAGTGCAATGGTGCGATCTCGGCTCACCGCAACCTCCGCCTCCTGGGTTCAGGCAATTCTCCTGCCTCAGCCTCCTGAGTAGCCGGGATTACAGGCACGCACCACCATGCCCAGCTGATTTTTTGTATTTTTAGTAGAGACGGGGTTTCACCATGTTGACCAGGATGGTCTCGATCTCTTGACCTTGTGATCCACCCGCCTCAGCCTCCCAAAGTGCTGGGATTACAGGCTTGAGCCACCGCGCCCGGCCAGGAGGAGTTTTTAAAAAGAAAATGTCAGAACAGTACTCTTTCAAAGTGGCATTTTCCTTTGTTTTAAAATTTTTTACATTCAATATTTTCTTCATATAATTTACAAACTATTTTTACAATAAATATGTCAAAATTAAAATTTGTTCCTAAAACTTGCATACTAAACACTGTTTAATAAGAAAATCTGATGTTATATTGGTATTACCTATTCCTTTTCATTTCTTGGTATATCTGTGCAATTTAATCCAAATCATTTAAAAACTATTGATTATCTGGCATATTTCTTGGAAAATCAACACAATTCTTTAACAAATTTAATTCATACTCCAAACAACTAAAAAAAAAAGGATAGGCAAATAAGTTGATATTTATACAGATATAAATATAAAATATTGCTAAGTATAGTATGACTAGATACCATATAGTCCATAATGGCTTAAAAGTCAAGATTTACATAAAAAGAAATTAAGAGAGAACAAAAAGTAATACATTCTCCCTAAACACAGACCTGTATGGGATCGAAAGTGTTTGTTGAGCTCTCCTGAGGAAATAAAACTTTTCCCACAAATACCACATATGTATGGTTTTTCACCTAGATGGAAAATAAAAGATAGCGAAGTGGTGTACTATACCAATATAATATTTATCAATTACAAATAACCTAAAGTAAGCTTTTCTGAAATATTATTTAAAACCTCTCTATATTATACTTTAGAGGTATTTTCAGTGATCCAAGTAAATGAATATTAGTAATTATTTTATACTGTTCATAAGTTTTCATATATTAAAACTTTATTCCTGCAAATGTCCCTTCTAATAGAGATGATTTGGGCAAGGAATTTGATTTTTATATGATTAAGAGTATGTAAATTCATAAACCCACATTTCTATTCTTCCTATCTACTACATTAATAAAGGAGAATAAAAGTAGGTAAGTCTTTTAAAAAAATCCCCTAAAAACACAGTTTGCTTTTAAACTGCTATTTTGCGTCTGAATTATTTAATTTGCAAATCTCAGAATATCTGTGTAGGAAAGGTCCTAAGAAGTTAAAAAAAAAATCAATGTTCGACCCAAACCCACTCCCCAACCCTAACTATAGGAGATGATGCTTTAGGAAGCTGAAAAGATTTTTTAAAGTCACAAAATGCATCTCATTGCAAGTTTATATATTATCAAAATTATCTCACTGATTTTAATGTGTAAGTTACATAATTTATTTCACGCACCTTGCATTACTCTAGAAAATAAGTCAGCTTTTATGTTTAACAGATATGTGAAAATCATAAACATAGCTTACAGAAGTACAGAGAGATATCTAACTATAAAGTTTCCAATCTACTTTTGGTAAAGGTCCAAATTCTTTTATTTGTAACTTTATTTTAAGCAGTCTCCCTGTCAAACTTACCTGTATGTTTCCGAGAATGAGTGATAAGAGAACTAGAGACAGCAAATGCCTTCCCACAAGTATCACACACGTAAGGCTTTTCTCCAGTATGCCTACGGACATGATAGGTCAGTGTGCTGGCTTGGGCAAATCTCTGTCCACACCTATCACAGACATATGGCTTCTCTCCACTATGCTTCCTATTAGTAGATAAATATAAAGTTTAAGTAAAACAATTTGGAGGTCAATCTATATAGCAAGATTTCATAAAGTTTTTTACACATTTCATGTCATCTTAACAACCCAAGACTATGTATTTAAAATCAGTAGTTGTTTCAGTGTAAACAATGCCAAAAACAAATATTTTAGCTACTATCAAAACATTAGTTTTGAGATCAGTTCAAAAAGTTTTTCCTTGATCTTTATAAGGTTGTCAGTGGAATCCTAATACTGCAGGCAATTATTTTCATGAGTCTAGTCACTCTTTGACTCATCGAAACTCTCCTCAAACCATCAGCCTCTCTTTGCCCATTGTCACTCTTAGCTGACATCCCTGCTTTCACTGAGAAAAATTCATAACATGAGGATGACAGTTCATCCGAATCCATCAATTCCAATTTGTATACCTGAGGACCTACTTAATAATATCACTTCTGCAATTTCTCCAATCCTACATCATCCATGTTTCTCACTCCATTGGATTATGGTATACAAATATACTGATGTCTCCCATATTAATAAAAAGAAAGACCTTTGACCTTACTTGCTCCTTCATTCTCTGCTCCCCTTTACCAAAACCTTGAGACTCCAAAGTATTCTACTACCATTTCTTCTCTACTAGCCTCTACTAATGATGCTTTTTTTAAGAGCACAGCTGACTTCCCACTTTGCTAAATCCACATCAATTTTCAGTCTTCATCTCCCTATCACAGATTTTTACAATTGATCATTTGATCACTCCCATCTGGAATAACTTCCTTCACCTGGGATTCCAGGGCAGCCCACTTTCATGGTTTTCCTCCTCTACTGGCTGCTCCTTACTAGTTACCTCTGCTGGTTCTCACACCATCTCCCAGAACTCGTAAAATTTGAGTGCCTCAGGACCATCTTCTGATTTCTTCTGTCCACATTCACTCTCTTAGTGACCTTATCCAGGATTATAGCTTTAAATACTGTCATATGCTGATGCTGGTATCTTCAGCTCAAACCAGTCCCCTGAACTGCAGACTTAGATAACCAATTATCTATGGCACATCTCTATTCAGAAGTCATCTCAAATTTAACATGCTCAGAACTGTACTCCTAAATTCCTGCACTTCCACTTAAGCTGTTCTACCCACAAACCTTCTCCATCTCAATTAATGGCAACTCCATCTTTATAGGGGTTGCCAGAATAATCTTTGACTCTCTTTCAGACCTCATATACAATCTGTCTGCAAATTCTGTTATTTCTAACTTTAAAATATATCCAGAATCTACTACTACTTATTTCCTTCACTGCTACCACTCTGGTCTGAACTACCATCACCCTTGCATGAGTTTTATCTATAGATTCCTGTTTACCCTGATTACACTCTTATAATCCTAACAGCCTGAATGATCCTCTTAAATTGCATTCTGGACCATTCTGATCTTATTTCTGGACCAGACTGACCTTATTTCCTAGTAGCTTCCCCCTAGCCTGCTTATTTTCTATCAGCTACCATGGCTTCCTTGTGATTCCTTGAATGTGTTAACATTGTTTGGTGGAACCACAATTAGAATTCTACTGTCCTGAATTCTAATATAATAGTCTATTCATAAGCCTATGATGATTAAAAGACTAAAAGATCAAACAACTCATCTGGTTTTTTTACCTTGCATGAATCTTGAGATTGCTAGAAGTTGCAAACTGTAAGTTGCATACATCACATTTATAGGGTTTTTCTTCACCATGATGCATGCGACTATGGAAGACTAGCTGACATTTCTGAGCAAATCCTTTATCACACAATTCACATTTGTATGGCTTCTCACCTAAAGGAATAAGTAAATAAAATTTATATTTAGAAGAAAATAGTATTTCAGTTTCATAAAACATACCAGATTTCATCAACAATACTAGCTTTGGTATTCAGAAAATGTTACTGCTAGAACTGAAAACAAATAAAATCTCTTTCTAGACCATTGAAAACACCAGTAGAATTAGAAGAAATTAGTGTTTCTGAATTCACAATGAGAGAAGTACATACAGCATTTTTAAAAGTATGAATCTAAAAGTACCAATGTATGCTCATACTTTGCCACCAGAGGACATACAAAATAAAGGTACTTGTAGAAGCTGAGGAAACACTGTATGTGTAATTCTAATGAACATGTTCAAAGGTCAACACAGTCTAAGAAGTCTGTAATAAGAAGTGTTGGCAATATCTGAAAATTGGCCTGATTTGTAATTACATTTTCTCTTTATCAGTTTTAATGGCTTTGTCTCTGTTAAATACTTGGTAAGTTAGAATGAACATGCTTATTTTGAGGGAAAATGGTATGAACAGTTGATGCATTAGGGCTTAAACAGCCATTAAACACTTGGTTACAAATAAATTTTCAATAGTTTAACACTGTTAAATACTTTGATGAATAGAAAAATATACCAAATTTTGGTCACAAGTAGTGTGTGCTAAGTACTCTCTATAAAAATATACTATTTTAGTCACAGTATAAAAATAGTTATATCTCCCCACACACCCGTCTCACCTGTATGAGTTCTTACATGGGTTTTCAGCTGGTTACACTGGGTAAATGCCTTTCCACATAAGTGGCAGACATAAGGTTTGACTCCTTTATGTATTCTCATGTGCCTTCTCAAGCTGCTGGCTTCTGAAAACACTTTCCCACATGTGTTACACATTGGCTTGGTCCTGGAATACCTCTGATCCAGCTCTTCCCCGGAGTTCTCCACCTCGTAAGGACTCCCGACACTAGCTATATTAGACATAGAGTGTTCTTTCAGAGCACAGTTCGGCTGTGATTTTCCACGTTTCCGTTTCACTGTAACAGTTTGCACAATATCTTGTGCTGGAAAAGTATTTTCCACAACTGATGTCAACTCGAGTTCTGAATTATCATTTATTTGTGCAACTTGTTCTCCTACAGGTGTGGACAGTTTATTTGCACCTAGGAATAATTCAACAGATGCATTCTCTAAAATATCACTGGGATATTGCACTGTTTTATTCTGCCCTGTTTTTGGGGAGTTGAAAGGCTTCTTCTTCTTTTTTGTTTGAGATGACTTTTTTGCTAATGCCCCTTGTTTAGGATTTGCCTGAACCAAATCTGTAGATACTTCTGATTTCTCTCGATTATTATAATCTCGCAGAGTAAGAAGACAAGTCTGTTGATTCAATTCAATGTTTCCAGTAATACTAGATATCTCTGCAGAAGAAGGATTAGCAATAAAAGCAAAATCTTCCATCTTTATTTTGCATTTAGTGACCACCTCTTCCACTTTGAGATAGTCAGCAGCCTGATGAATTTCTTTAACATTCCAACTGTAAGGAAACAAGGCTACATGACAATATTCTGATCAAAGAAAAACTTTTTGAAACAGAGCTGCATATATATTTCAATGTATTTTAAAGACCTAATGAAGTAGAATGCTGACAAAGGCGTATAACTAAGAGAAAAGAATATTTATAAATTCATTCAGAATAATGTTTAGGTAAAAATTCCAATTTTACAGAACTTCAAGAGATGGATAATGGCTATTCACAGCTGTCAATGAACTACTGCAGAAAAATTAAACGTTAAATTTTCTGGCTTTTAAAAAATCTAGAACACAAAAATAGCTGTTGGCACCTCCCTACCTCCTCCCATTCATCCGGAGGCCTCTTCAGATAGCAACCAACTTTTCTGGATTGGCAAGAGGAAAAGTCTAATGACAGTTGTTTCCTACTATTTTCTCCTGCTCCCCTGTGAGGGACTTTAATTATGTTTCCCAAACTTCATTGTGTATGTGAATCACCCAGGAATCTTGTTAAATGTAGATTCAAATTCAGCAGGTCTATGATAGGGCCTGAGATTCTGCAGTTCTTTTTTTTTTGTTTTGAGATGGGATATTCCTCTGTTGCCCAAGTGGGAGTACACTGGCATAATGACAGCTCACTGCAGCCTTAAACTCCTGGGCTCAAGTGATTGTCCTGCTTCAGCTTCCCAAGTAGGTAGGACTATAGGCATGTGCCACCACACCTGGCTATTTAAATTATTTTGTAGAGGCAAGGTTTCGCTATGCTGCCCAGGCTGGTCTCGAATTCCTGGCCTCAAGTGATCCTCCCACCTCGGCTACCAAAGTGCTAGGATTACAAGTGTGAGCCACCAGCCCAGCCTGCATTTCTTAATACACTCCCTGGTGATGCCAGTGTTGCCAAGAGGAAGCCACTAAGAGGAATAGGTTTCAGAATGATTTTTTCCTGAAACATGGTTTCTTTGGGAAGATGATCTCTTTACCTCTTTAAGTGTAAGCCAGAAAAGGTTTTAATCATAGCTAACAATATAAATATAGTGCTGGTGATACCATTTTTTTTAAAAAGGACTAACATTTGGAATAAAATTTAAAATAACTAGTGTCACGAACCTCTAAGATCTCTAAAAGTATCCTACAGTACGTGCAAATCTCTACCTATGTTCTCATCATCTTCTAATTAAACTTGCTTTGCCTCAAGTGCCACATGTATGTTTCACCTTATTTAATTTAGCATCACAATGACTTTTTAAAAATTGTCTTTTGGGCTAGGCCACTAAAAAAGATTGTGTTTGGTGCTCCATAAAATGAACCACCGAACAGATAACAAGGTCAGGTAGCCTTTAAGACCAATACAAGACAGCAGGAAGTCATACATTAATTGTTCAAGGCCGGGTATGGTGGCTTATGCTGGCAATCCAGCACTTGGGAGGCTGAGGCTGGAGGATCACCTGAGGTCAGGAGTTCAAGACCAGCCTCCAACATGGTGAAATCCCATCCGTCTCTATCAAAAATTAGCTGGGCATAATGGCGGGTACCTGTAAGCCCAGCTACTCAGGAGGCTGAGGTGGGAGAATCGCTTAAACCGGGGAGGCGGAGGTTGCAGTAAGCCAAGATGCTATTGCATTACAGCCTGGGCGACAGCTTGAGACTCTGTCTCAGGAAAAAAAAAAAAAAAAAAAAAAAATTATAGCAAGGCGCTATTTTAAAAAAAACTGTTCAATACTGAAATAGTAATTCATACAAACTATTTCATAGACGGCTACAATCTAAGTCACAGTGAAGAGCACCGATCAACACTTGTTTACTTCAATAACAGATTTGTTTTCCTTTACAAGTATTATAGATAACCGTGCTTCCGAACTTGCTTTCATCTTGTGAACAGTCATTGAAAGTCATTTAATTACATATTGCCAGGTATATGCCTAAATACTTTATAAGATTAGTTCATTTAATCTTCAGAACATGCCTATGAAATCTATTATAAATCCTCATTTTACATACAAATAAAAAATCAGAGGTCCAAAGAAATAAATTAACTTGTCCAAGAGCACAGAATGTTAGAACAAAGATTTGACCAAGGTAATCTGGCCCCCGAGACAATTCTATTATTCTACCTGTTTTCTTAATCACTAAGTTATAAGCCTTTCTATTTTGGTATAAATCCTCTCTTACATTTCTAGCTGAACTCAAAGAATTGGCTCCCCAGATCCCCAGGAAAGATATGTTCCAAAAGAGACTGAACAAAACACCTGGCTGTTCTTCACATTGGTTCTTTCCATGAAGTCTCAAGGAAAAGTGCTCTAGCATGTATTCAAATCAATTTTTTTTTTTTTTGGCATAATTGAGAAAGGGGAGCCACTAAATTGAAGACCAGCCAAAATTCACACTGTTCTTTTCCTTTAATCAACTTATACAGAACTCGCTTGAAGATTTCATTATACCAAAATTTAAAAATAATTCCAAAATAGCATGGAAGTTTACTTTTATCTCTCTCCCCTCCCCATACTGGATACTTCTTACACAAGAATGTTTCCTTGTCAAAAGGATTAATGAGCACCCTGATTCTAGATTTTTAAATAAGCATATTTCCATGACAAGTTGCAATATAAAATGGAGGGAAGAATTTTGCTTAATGCATACATGCACATCTCTACAGAGATCTGGAAAAGAATGAATATATATTAAAAGGTTAACAGGGGTTATCAGTGGGTAGCAGACTTTCAAGTGTTTCTTATTTTGTTATTTATTTACATTTTTCTAAATTTTCTCTGAGAAATGTGGAATTAAAGGGGGCGGGGAGGGTAAAGAAGAGAAAAAGAAAGAAATTAATGTTCACCAGGAAGTGAATAAGGATCAAGTAAAACCTTGTTTAGCCTCAAAGTAGTTATTACCATCTCATTTTTACAGATAGAGAAACTGGAGCCCAGAGAGACTGTATCATGCTCAAGGAGACATAGTGACTGACAGGCAAGAACTAATTCCAAAGCCTATAATCTTCCTATGGCAGAAGATTATGAAAAGTCTTCTCATGTTCACTTTCTTGAGAGGCAGAAATAAGACAGGCATAATTTAATCAGTTTCTCTGCTTTTATCTCTTCCACCTCTTCCCTACAATCAGTAAATGTATTGGTATTAGTCTAATTATACGGCTTATTATACAGGGGAGACACAGTGCCCGCATTATCGATTCCTCAAAACCCACTTCTTTTTTTTTTTTTTTTGAGACGGAGTTTCGCTCTTGTTAGCGAGGCTGGAGTGCAATGGCGCGATCTCGGCTCACCGCAACCTCCGCCTCCTGGGTTCAGGCAATTCTCCTGCCTCAGCCTCCTGAGTAGCTGGGATTACAGGCACACGCCACCATGCCCAGCTAATTTTTTGTATTTTTAGTAGAGACGGGGTTTCACCATGTTGACCAGGATGGTCTCGATCTCTTGACCTCGTGATCCACCAGCCTCGGCCTCCCAAAGTGCTGGGATTACAGGCTTGAGCCACCGCGCCCGACCTAAAACCCACTTCTTGTTTATGCAGTGACAGCTGTAAGCATCTTAGAGAAGCATTCTAGCATCTCTGACCTTAATTCAGCATTAGTACTGGTAGGTTAATAGAGGTAACAGGAGTCACTGCCATTCATTTTCCAAATAAGTTATTTTCCAGAATCAAGATCAGGAAGAGGTTCTGCACACTATTTATGGTTGGTAATGGCAGCAATGTTATATGAGCACAGAGGTTCTTCCTTCCCCATCTACACTCCATTCAAATACCTTAAGACATAAGGGATGGAGAATTGAGAGAGAGAGAGAAGACCAGAGGAATTTAAGGACCAAAAAGCAATGGGAAACTGGAAGTCACTTAAAAGTTTATTGTGTTTGCAGCCTGGCCAACATGGTGAAACCCTGTCTCTACCAAAAATAAAAAAATTTGCAGGTGCAGTGGCCCCCGCCTGTAGTCCCAACTACTTGGGAGGCTAAGGTGGGAGAATCGCTTGAATCTGGGAGGAGGAGGTTGCTGCGACCGAGATCATGCCACTGCACTCTAGCCTGGGTGAGAGTATCAAAGGAAAAAAGAAAAAAAAAATGCATTGTGTTTGATGTTCAAGTTTACATAAGTGAAATAAATCACAGGCTTTGTTTCAGTAAAAATCTTACTGTTTAAAATCTGTGCTTTCTGTGCTTATGAAATATTGCTTGCTTATCCCAAATCAGTGATACTGATTTCTTTATAAAAACAAACATTGTGTGCATAAATAGTTGAAGAATTTGAGTTCAGAGAATGAATGGAAAAAATACAGATCTACTTTAGCTGTGAAGAGTACTGACTAGCTTTTACAACTGAAAATAAAATGTGTACTTTACCTGTCAAGATTTAAAGTTCCTGTGTATATAAACTCCAACAGTTTCTGAAATCCATCAGCCTTCACCTGACTCTGATCAAGAAAGACATTGTTCTCAGAAGTGCTTCTGTAGATCGCACCAAAATACTCACTAAAGGAGGCCAGCACATTCCTATGAGCTTTAAACTGGAATTCTCCAATCACTATGGTGCAGTCACAAAGAAAACCTGCTTCCCGCTGTTTGTTCAGTCTCTCTAAAAGGTGCTCACAGTGGTGCGAATACTGCATTTTGGTATCAGAATGGAATTTTACCCTTGATCTAAGAGACAAAAAGAAATAGTAAATCAGTAACTGTAAGTTTTCGTCAACGTTCACCCAAGCAATTGGTGAGGGAAGGGACAGAAGACGTAACTTTAACAATTCTAGCCCCCCCTTGAAAACATTTATAAAACATATATGGTTAAGAATGAAGGGATGAGTGCCTTTCTATCTTTGTTTACCTTGACCAACTAACACAATCGTTTAGACATATCAATAAATGACGGTGAATGCAAACACTTCTATCACCTGAAAAAAGCACCGCAAAACCTGACGCTTTCACATCAGTTGAACCCTGAGATTTTCAAGCTCAGTAGACATACTTATGTTACAAAAAAATTTTTTTAACCACTAAGACATGATCTCCTGGGGCTGACAGGGGGAGAACAGTTCGAGTTTTTAAAAAATTGCTCTCAAGTCATCGAAACCTGTAGCTTCCCCAGTGCAGTTTCTCCAAAACGCGAGGCGGCGGCTCAGGGAGCGGGGAATGCACCCGGCCAAGGCTTGCTGTCAAAGGTTCTGTCACTCGCGCCGAGGAGGCCACACCTTCTCCTCTCTCTCTCTATCCACGCGAGGCGGCTTTCGAGAGTGACAACGAAAGCCAGTCCCTCCTCGGCTTCTGCCGCCCTGCCCTCTGCCCAGCTCCCACTCCCGCGAATTCCCACAGCAGAGGTTGTGGCCCAGGCCACCGCCGGGGCTGCCTAGCCCAAGCCTTCCACTTTCGCCCGGACCCATGCCGGAACTCCAAGGAGCCTGCCCTCCAATGGCCAGTGTTCTGGAGAGACCGGGGCAGGAGGGCTGGGGGTGAAGTAGGAACTCACCGATAGCAACCCAAGGGGGGAACACAGTTTCTTCACTCTCTCTCCGCCATCTTGGGAGGACGTCACCGCGCCACGCTCCGCCCCTCCCTTCCTTCCACGGTAGCGTCACGTCCGGCTCTGTCATCCCGTGGCGGCGCGGGAGGCTCCGGGGCCGTGGGGGTCCGGCGCCGGCCAGGGCAGGACAGGATGTCCCGCAGAGACCCACTACCCTGCAGGCCAGGGGTCCCACGAAGCAGCAGGCGTCATGGATACGAGAGCTGAAGGCTCGCTCGCTCGCAGTACTCCGCCTGTCTTCTCATCGCGAGCATTCTGGTGCTGGCAGTCCGCGTCTGGCGCTCGGCCGGGGCTCTGCGCCGAGGCCCGGCAGCACTGCATCGCGGGCCTCTTTCCAGAAGCTAGCTGCGCACTGCGTGCGGGGGCTTGTAGTTGCTCGTCTTCTCCCATCATCCTCCCCTTCCTCGGGGCCCCACCGATGGAAATTGCTGCATGTGTACTCGGATCTCTGCCATGGGGGATTTTTTAGCTGAGACTCGGCACCCCTTTCCCGCTTACGTACCTGGAAACTCTTGGCACCCCCAGGTTTTTGTGTGCCCCAGCCAACTGTAGCTCAGCTTCTAGGATGTCCTTACCTGGTGACAGAAGTCTAGGATGCTCGAAAGCGGAGCAGCTGGGCACAGTGGGCATGCGCAACATTAGAGGAAGGTGGGCTTTATACCGGAAAAGGTTTTCCTGCGTCTGGACTAGAAGATTTTTAATTCGATTATTTACATCAATTAAGATGAAAAACCAAGTGACAGAATACAAAAGTGCCCCGGAGGCGACAGGACTAACTACTTTTACACATTAGCCTCTCCTTCTAGGCTGTACATTATTTTTTCAGTATTAGCTGGTGAGTCAAATTCATTTTTTAAAACCCAGGGCACGTCTTCCACGTGGCAAGTCTTCTGTGCAAACATTTGGTGAACAAATAAAGTAGCATAAAAATGTACAGTTGGAACTCTCAAATTGCTATCAATGGCACACCTTCCACGTGGCAAGTCTTCCATAAAAGCATGTGGTGAACGAATAAAGTAACATAAATACGTACAGTTCAGACTCTCAAATCGCTGTCAAGAGCATGTCTTTTTGAAGACTGGCGTGTATTAAGGTCACGCTTTTTTTTAAAGGGAGAAAAAGGTGCAGCCTGTTGTTTCCGCCCGGTTTCGAACCGGGGACCTTTCGCGTGTTAGGCGAACGTGATAACCACTACACTACGGAAACCTTGCTGAGTGAGAAGGTTCATAAAGACCTTGATATGTTTGTGTCATATCCCAATTGTCAAGCTATTAAGACCAAATTGAGTGGGATTCATGTAATTTATTAAAAAAAAAAAAAAAAAACCAGAAAGTGAAAAATAACCTAAGCCCAATTTAACAGTGCTGAAATTATTTCAAAAGTTTGAATTTGCATGCACTTTCTTTCAAAGCGCCTGGGTACCGAGGTAGAAACCAGGCACTATGGAGTTTCCCTTCTTTTGGGTATTTTTTTTTTTTTTTTTCCCCCTCCTGGGAAAGAAGCGTTTTATTACATATCCTTTCGCACGTCGAGCTGCTCAGAGTCCAAGGCGAAGCAGGGGGCTTTCGGAGACCGGGGAGGGCCAGCCACGTGCGGAGCCCCAAGTCCCGGCCCCGGTGCTGCTCTTGGCTGCGAAAAAGCCATCCTTTCAGCTTCTGGTGGAAGGACGTGTAAAATTAGTTTTGAATTTCCTCCTTTTGCTCTCGAAGACCAAGGTGAGGTACTAAGTTGACTACTTGTTTCAAAATTCTTTACAGAGTTTGCAGAATCAGACACCACAATGCGTTTACTAACATGCAATCTACTTTTAAATTTTTCCAAACTTGAATTTCATGTGACCTGAGAAACTTCACTTTTCCTGCAAAAAGGCAGGCATGTCCTTTAGGCTAAAAATCAAGACTAGGGAATGAGGCTTGCAGATTACACCAGAAGGGTATAGTCCGAAAATATTTTTTTTTTTAAAGCGAGGAGCTACTATTTTAATTGAGTATATTTTGCTGGGAAACCACAAGAAGTATAACAAAGCATTGCCCAGGGTACAGAAAAAATAATAAAAGTACTTAAAAATAATTTAAATTCCAACATTTCCCCCCTCATTTTAGAAGTTTAACGTTTCAGAAGCCTCAACACTGCCTCCCTTCCTGCGACAACTCTCCCCCTCTTAAGTCTCATTCTCCCCCAGTTTCAAGGGCGAATTCTAGAACTCCCCGGAACCGCCACCTGTTAACCAGAATTTAGTGGCTTTGGAAAATAAAACTGCTTTTATAGCTCTTCTGGGTTTTTTTGTTTGTTTTTTTGAGACAGAGTCTCTCTCTGTCTCCGCAGTGGCGCGATCTCGGCTCACTGCAACCTCTGCCTTCCGGGTTCAAGCAATTTTCCTGCCTCAGCCTCCCGAGTTGTTGGAACCACAGGCGCGCGCGCTGGCTAATCTTTTATGTTTTAGTAGAGACGGGGTTTCACCGAGGCCAGGATGGTCTCGATCTCCTGACCTCGTGATCTGCCCTTCTCAGTCTCCCAAAGTGCCGGGATTACAGGCATGAGCCAGCGCGTCCGGCCAGCTCTTCTGGGTATTTGAGAAATGCATTTGTGAGTGTCAGCGTTTAATCTTTTGATGGGAAAGTCGGGTTTTCCTGATACTGGGATTCCGGGATTCCCGGGGTTGGGGTGGCCCAGTTCCTGCGAGAAGCAATAGCAGGCGGTGCCGTGAGGCGCACTGTGAGTCCAACTATCCCAAGCGCCTGGAGCCCCCCCCCCCCCCCCCCCCTGCCCCCCCCGCCCCCCGCCCGCGGCTGCGCCCCCAGACTCAGGCCTCTCCGGGCGGTGCCGGGCGCCTCTGTGACGCGGCGTTCCAGTCAGTCGTCCTTTGCAGAGCAGGTAGCCAGAGCCGCCCGGAGACAAGAGCCGGCGGCGACAGCGGCGGCATGAACTGCTACCAGCTACCGGTGGTGATCGACAACGGCTCAGGAGTGATCAAGGCGGGCCTGGCGGGGTCCAGGGAGCCCCAGTTTCTCTACCCGAACATTATCGGCCGCGCCAAGGGCCAGAGCCCAGCGGCCCAGGGCGGGCTAGAACTCTGCGTGGGCGACCAAGCTCAGGCATGGAGAAGTTCGCTGTCCATCAGGTACCTCCTTCTCCCCGCAGGGTGGGCGGGGGGGGGGGGGGGGGGGAAGGAGCCCAAAGAATGTGCGCTATGGGGACAGAAAGGATAAGGAAGCCAGGAGCAGGAAAGTCCCAGCCAGCTGGAGTTACTACAGACGCGCAGGCCACAAATCTCTGAGGCTACCACACATCGAAAAATTGAACATTTTGCTCTCTGTGGCTATACAAATGTATACAAACTATAAAGTTATCGAACGAATTCATTTAAGAATATTACTTAACTCGTGGCTCCTTTTGTCACTTGGGTTATTCTCTTCAACTGACATAAACTACACTATAATATGAAAATTTCCCAATTTCTTTTTTTTTTCTTTTCTTTTTTTTCCCCCTCCCGCTCCCCGCCCCCAATTTCTTGAGAGTCACAAACTTCCAAAGGAGAGAGAAAATGGAAAGCAACAAAAATTGCAGAGGTAGGTAGCTGTGCTAATTTTTGCTGACTTTTACCTTCTGTGAGAGGCTGTGGCAGTTATTGCCCATAAAGGGATATTGGTAATAAACGTGGTGATTAACTGAGGGTCGAAGACAATAGAAACTAGAAAAATAATTGATCTTATTGCTCTCCCTACAGTTACCCAGTGGAGCGAGGTCTCATTACTTCATGGGACGACATGGAGATCATGTGGAAGCATATCTATGATTATAACCTCAAGCTGAAGCCATGTGATGGTCCAGTCTTGATTACTGAGCCAGCCCTGAACCCACTGGCCAACCGGCAACAGATCACAGAAGTGTTTTTTGAGCATCTGGGTGTTCCTGCCTTCTATATGTCCATCCAGGCTGTGCTAGCTCTCTTTGCTGCTGGCTTCACTACTGGCCTTGTGCTGAATTCAGGAGCTGGGATTACCCAGAGTGTGCCCATCTTTGAGGGTTACTGTCTGCCTCATGGTGTGCAGCAACTGGATCTGGCCGGCCTTGACCTCACCAACTACCTCATGGTGCTAATGAAGAACCACGGTATCTTGTTGCTTAGTGCTTCAGACAGAAAGATTGTTGAAGACATCAAGGAGACCTTTTGTTATGTGGCAATGAATTACGATGAGGAAATGGCCAAGAAACCTGATTGTCTAGAAAAAGTTTACCAACTACCTGACGGGAAGGTCTTCCGGCTCCATGACCAACTCTTTTCTTGTCCAGAGGCCCTCTTCTCTCCGTGTCACATGAACCTTGAGGCCCCTGGCATTGATAAGATATGTTTCAGCAGCATAATGAAATGTGATATAGGCCTGAGGAATTCCTTCTTTTCCAATATTATCCTTGCCGGGGGATCAACCTCTTTCCCTGGTTTAGACAAGCGGTTAGTTAAGGATATAGCAAAGGTGGCACCTGCCAACACCGCTGTGCAAGTTACAGCTCCTCCAGAAAGGAAAATATCAGTGTGGATGGGAGGTTCTATTCTTGCATCCTTGTCTGCCTTCCAGGACATGTGGATCACTGCTGCAGAATTTAAAGAAGTTGGACCCAACATAGTACACCAGAGATGCTTCTGAAATACAGATAAAATGGTTAGAAGAAAATGTTTTGAGTATATGTGACAGAAAACGTTGGATATGTTTCCTGGAGAATAGAAAATACCTCAATTATTGGGATGCCAATATTTCTGTTGTATTTCTATAATGGGTGGGGGGATAATAATGGTGAAGCTCAAGAACAGATGTCTATTGAGTAGAACCAAGTTAAAATAATGTTTCCTATGGTGCCTCTTCTATAAGTTGATGTTGATGAGCTTATATTTCCTTTGGAAGAGAGCAGTTTGTGGTACAATATGCTATGTGCCAAATGAGTGATAAGATTTAAGGTTACTGAAGTTTAGGGAAAGAAGGTTGCTGTGGTGAGGAAAGAGACTCCATAGTAGAGGTATGCCATCATGGAAGGGGTGGCTTTAGGATGGAAAACAGATATCCAGGCAAGCATACTAAAATGAACAAGTTGCTAAAGATGAGAATGAACAAAGCATATTCAGGGCATGCTTAATAGACTGATTTTGTTTTTAAATTTTTTATGTATGTATGTATTCATTTACTTAGTTTTAGAGGCAGAGTCTTACCCTGTCTCCCAGGCTGGAGTACAGTCCTGCAATCATAGTTCACTGCAGCCTCCAACTCCTGGGCTCCACCCTTAGCTTCCAAAGTAGCTGAATCCACAGGTGTGCACTCCCACGCCCAGCTTAGACTGATTTTGTTAAGCGAAGAGCAGAGCAAGAGCAGGTCAAGTGAAGGCCAGGGACTAAAAGGCTTTAAGTGCTAAATATCCAATACTTAAAGGGGAGAAATTAAAAGCTGGGGACATAAGGAAACTATGTTATGATGAATGTGGTGATAGTTTGGAGAATAAATTGAATGGGGAAGGCCCTGGAGATTAGGTGATCAATTAGAAAGTCACTAGTCCAGATATAAAGTGGCAAATCTAGTACTCAAGATTATTAACAATAGGAATTAAAAAAAAAAAGAAATTACAAAAACTGACAAGATTTGTTGGCTAATTAGATATGAAGGGAAAAGAAGGGTCTGGATAATGTGGGAAGCTAAGAGAATGGTGGTAGTGTTGATACATAACTCAAAGCACTTAGCATCTGCTCTATGTAAGGTACTGTGCTAAGTGCAATAGCGTTAATTACAGAAGTCAGATTCTGTCCTTAAAAAACTTTACAACGAAGGCCGGGCATGGTGGCTCATGCCTGTAATCCCCGCACTCTGGGAAGCCGAGGTGGGTGGATCACGAGGTTAGGAGTTCAAGA
Source organism: Sapajus apella (assembly GCF_009761245.1). Classification (NCBI taxonomy): domain Eukaryota; kingdom Metazoa; phylum Chordata; class Mammalia; order Primates; family Cebidae; genus Sapajus; species Sapajus apella. The sequence goes on from NW_022436944.1 coordinate 1,122,007, forward strand.
CCAGCCTGGTCAAGGTGGTGAAACCCCATCTGTACTAAAAATACAAACAAAATTAGCCGGGCACGGTGGCTCACGCCTGTAATCCCAGCACTTTGGGATGCCAAGGCAGGTGAGCAGTTCGAGACCAGCCTGGCCAACATGGTGAAACCCCGGCTCTACAAAAAGTACAAAAATTAGCTGGGCGTGGTGGCGCACGCCTGTTATCCCAGCTACCTGGAGGCTGAGGCAGGAGAATCGCTTGAACCCAGGAGGCAGAGGTTGCAGTGAGCCGAAATCGTGCCATTGTACTCCAGCCCAGGCGACAAGAGCAAAACTTCATCTAAAATAAAAAATAAAAAAAAGGAAAACTTTACAGCCTGGCAGATGCTATGAAAGAAAGAGGAGGCAAGGGGAGAGAGAGATTTTACTTTTCTTTCAGATAGAGGACCGACAGCGACAACTCCACGGAGTTTACCCAACTGAACACGAGTAAAACTTTTAAGATTATCCTGTCAGTAATATGTAAAACTGCACTATATTGGCCATTATGAAAATTCGCGGCCGGGCGTAGTGGCTCACGCCTGTAATCCTAGCACTTTGGGAGGTCGAAGCGGGCCGTTGAGTTCGAGATCAGCCTGGGCAACATGGTGAAACCCCGTCTTTACTAAAAACACAAAACCTAGCCGGGCGCGGTGGCGGGTGGCGGGCGTCTGTAATCCCAGCTACTTAGAAGGCAAAGACACGAGAATCGTTTGAACCGGGGAGGCGGAGGTTGCAGTGAGTCGAGATAGCGGCTAAGGTGACACATCGAGACTACATCTCAAAAAAAAAAAAAATCTCGCTACAATTTACGGTGGACTATTCCCCTCTTTTTGCTTCATCACAACACAGCACTACTTTAAAGCAAAGCAAAGCCAATGATTGAAAAGCCTATCTTTCCTAATAAAAGGGAGATTCAGTCCTTAAGATGAATAATGTAGTAGTTACACTTGATAAAAGCCATCATCCTCTGCGCAGAGAGGCTGGAGAAGACATGCTGAGGAGAAGGGGCAGGGTAGGAACTCGGACCCATTCCACTGAGCCGAGACAAGATTCTGCTTTAGTCAGTGCTGCCTGGGAATCTATTTTCACAAAGTTCTCCAAAAAAAATGTAATGATCAGAACTGGGAATCTGTGTTCTGTGTCCTGGGCCCTAAAATCTTCCTATGAATTCCATTTTTAAGGTAGTCGAGGTGAACCACGTCTGGTCTGCAGAGGATAGAAAACCGGCCCTCTGAAGCCTCTAGCTAGTTTCACCTTTAAAGAAGGTAGGAAGTAGACTCAAAGGCTCTCTCCGATGTGGGGGAGGGGCGGCGTACTTCCTCATGGCCGGAAATTGAACTTTAATTTCCCGTGCCACCTTCCCGCGAGAGTTAGCTTGGCCAATCCGCGCGGTCGGCGACCGCTGTCTTTATAAGCCGACTCGCCGGGCAGCGCGCTGGGTTGCGGAGGGTGGGCCTGGGAGGGGTGGCGGCCATTTTTTCTCTAACCCTAACTGAGACGGGCGTAGGCGCCGTGCTTTTGCTTCCCGCGCGCTGTTTTTCTTGCTGACTTTCAGCGTTCGGAAAAGCCTCGGCCTACCGCCTTCCACCGTTCATTCTGGAGCAAACAAAAAATGTCAGCCGCTGGCCTGTTCGCCCCTCCCGGGGACCTGCGGCGGGTAGCCTACCTAGCCCCCGAACCCCGCCTGGAGGCCGCGGTCGGCCCGGGGCTTCTCCGGAGGCGCCCATTGCCGCCGCGAAGAGTTCGGCTCTGTCAGCCGCGGGTGTCTCGGGGGCGAGGGTGAGGCTCAGGCCTTTCAGGCCGCAGGAAGAGGAACGGAGCGAGTTCCCGCGCGCGGCGCGCTTCCCTGAGCTGTGGGACGTGCACCCAGAACTCGGCTCACACATGCAGTTCGCTTTCCTGCTCTTGGGGGACGCCCATCGTGTGTATCTGTCACCCCTCGCCGGCAGCGGGGACTTGTAAACCCCCGAAACCTGACTGGGCCAGTGTGCTGCAAATTGGCAGGAGACGTGAAGGCATCTCAAAAGTTGGCCAAAATGAATGGGCAGTGAGCCGGCGTTACCTGGAGCGGTTCCTGCGTAGGTTCTCCTGTCTTCTGCTTTTTGTTGCCTTTTATGGTTGTATTACGATTTAGTTCCTGCTCTGCACATTTTGTTGAGGTTTTTGTTCCTCCCAAAGGAGATCTGGACTAGTCCCCTCAATGGGGTGTGGGAGGGCAGTGATTTTTTTGAGAGATCGTTAAACATTTAGTGAATACTTAATTAGAAAATCTAAACGAAAATTGAAAGTTGTGTTCCTGGCCGGGCGCGGTTGCTCACGCCTGTAATCCCAGCACTTTGGGAGGCCGAGGCGGGCGGATCACCCGAGGTCGGGAGTTCGGGACCAGCCTAACCAACATGGAAAAACCCCGTCTCTACTAAAAATACAAAAATTAGCCGGGAGTGGTGACGCATGCCTGTAATCCCAGCTACTCGGGAGGCGGAGGCAGGAGAATCGCTTGAACCCGCGAGGCAGAGGTTGTGGTGAGCCACGATCACGCCATTGCACTCCAGCCTGGGCAACAAGAGCGAAACTCTGAGAGAGAAAAAGAAATGGTAGTCACTTTATGCCGGTAGTTACAAAAATTTTTTTTTTTTTGAAAAATCAGACCTTGGCAATGACCTTGAGCTGTAGGCTATGAATAACCCTCACAAGCTTAGCGTTCCAATAACGGAACACTAGGCATAATTAAAGACGGGAAAGAAATGTACAGAGGAATATGTTCCACCTCCCAGCCCCAGTCTCCCACAAGATTCTTAGCTCTGATTTTCTTTAAGAAAATAAAGTGATAGCCCACTGGGTTGAAAGAAACAAACGGGCCATTCTGCCCACTTGACAGGCCAAGGTAACTCCATCCCAAATCCGTACCTTCAATTCCTTAGGATCCCTCTTCTGGGGATAGTTGCTAAGAGTGACAGCAGCCAGGGGTGTGTATATAAAGGCACATCCTTTAGTGTGATAGCTGGAATCCTGATGATTGGAAGGGTCAGTCAGGATCATGTCGGTAAATTTATGAACATGTATGTTTATAGCTTTTTAACCTATTACCTAAAGTAGGTGCTCTAGAGTTGTCTAGCAGATAACATTTCTTGCACTACTAGAAATAAGTGTGCAAAAAATTATAGAGTCCACTGTTGCTGGTAATGCTCTCTAAGGAAAAAGTATTTTCGCGTCAGCATCGTTTTGTGGAAAGTAAGGAATGAAATTCTTGTTATAATTTTGCCAAGAACTTTGACTAGAGGCTTGAGGAAGTAGCTCAGCATCACTAAGCCTCATTTTGCTCAAGGTGATCTAAAATTTCCACCTTTCTTTCTTTTTCTTTTTTTTGAGACGCAGTCCTGCTCTGTTGCCCAGAGGTGGAGTGCAGTGGCCCCATCTCGGCTCACTGCAGCCTCCTTCTCCCGGGTTCAAGCGATTCTCTTTCAGCCTCCCTACTAGCTGGGATTGCAGGCACACACCACCATACCTGGTTTATTTGTTTGTGTTTTTAGTAGTAATGGAGTTTCACCATGTTGGCAAGGCTGGTCTCGAACTCCTGACCTCAGTTGATCCGCCTGCTTCGGCCTCCCAAAGGGCTGGGATTAGGGGCGTGAGCCACCGCGCCAGGCCTAACATCCTTTTTTCAAGAGGGCAGAGATTCCTTGAGCTGCAGAGATTCGCATGTCTTTTGTTTTTACTCCATCTAGTGGTACTTTTGCTTCTCCACATTTACAACATTCATGGTGGTGCGGGGCCTTGAGGCAAGAATGGCCACAGACTGGGAATGTTTGTCTTTCATTTTTAAAAAGAAAACGGTGATTTAACACACTCAATTTAAAAATAAGTCTGTAGTTGCTTCTAGCTCATGTTTGAAGTCTTACCTCTGACATGTCTATCATAAACAGTCCAAGGGACAATTCTTAGTATTATAAACTTTCGATATATTATTTCTTTTTGGTAAAATCATTAATTTATATAATTCTGGAGTAAAGAGAGGCCATACAGGTCATCCAGTGAGATAATTTATGTGAAAACTTTTTGTACATAATAATTATGGCAAAAGTGACTTATTGCCACAGATTTGAGTAACTCTAGCAGATGAGGAAACTGCTGCTGAGAAGGATTTTATTTACATGCCTAAGCTAATTTTTTGTGGAGTTGAGACCGGAAGCTAGGCTTCGCAACTTCTAGTGCACTGTTCTGTTCACTGTGTTGCACCTTCAGGCTTTGTTGATTAGCCTGGGACAGATGGCTAGCATTAACTCCATCATCACTTTCTGGTTTTAAATAAAATAACCAAGGTTGTAACCTTGGTTTCCACCCCACATACATCTCCCACCCCAACATTCTTTGATGTGATTTTGTGCTGTGTGTGTTTCACTGTTTTACAAGCACAGCTGATTCTAGCTATTTGCAGTAGTTACAGTCTGTGAAGTCTCTGTGAACACTGAATTAGTGAATACTGAACCATTGCTCCCAGAGGAAATACAGGATTAGGTTTCTGGGAACATTCAGTCACAACATCTTTGTCAGCCAATCAATACATAATCTTGTTTTGTGTGTGTTTCTGTTAAAGACATCCTAAGATATGTTATCGATTCATTAGCATTGAACTCATATTCAACAACACTAAAGCCTGAATGAAGCCTATCTAACACAAGTATTTTTTTCTGTAAGGCACATCACAGCTTTCTTGTGCTTAGCAATGCTAGACAGCACTTAAGCACTATGATTGGGGATCATTTTAAACAGCAAAATCACCAACTAAAAGCACAAAAATGGGAAAACTTGCCACTAAGTAAACCAGAAATCGGACACTTGTTTATAGTGTCCTTTTTGACTACAAAGGCAGAACTGGGCACCTATGTGTTGGGGAAATAAAACTTTTCAGGGCTCTGCACATGTCCATGAATGACTATGAAAGCACTGCAAGTATTGATTTTAAGATTATAAACAATTTTAGTGAATAGGTGAATCTACAAATACGGAAGCTATGAATATTGAGGGTTGATTGTACTTCAAGGTCTATGTGACACCTGTATCTGAGAGAGACTGCAGGTGTCCATATGGCTCCTGATATACATAGGGCTTGTTTCATGCCTCTTGTATTTAAACCAGTGATTCTCAAAGTGGCACAATCTTGGCTCACTGCGATCTCCACCTCCCAGGTTCAAGGGAATCTCCTGCCTCAGCCTCCCTTGTAGCTGGGACTACAGGTGCCTGTCACTATGCCCGACCAATTTTTGTATTTTTTTTTTTTTGAGACGGAGTTTCACTCATGTTACCCAGGCTGGAGTGCAATGGCACGATCTCGGCTCACCGCAACCTCCGCCTCCTGGATTCAAGCAATTCTCCTGCCTCAACCTCCTGAGTGGCTGGGATTACAGGCACGCGCCACCATGCCCAGCTAATTTTTTGTATTTTTAGTATAGACGGGGTTTCACCATGTTGACCAGGATGGTCTCGATCTCTTGACCTCGTGATCCACCCGTCTCGGCCTCCCAAAGTGCTGGGATTACAGGCTTGAGCTACCGCACCTGGCCCCAATTTTTGTACTTTTAGTAGAGACAGGGTTTCACCACTTTGGCCAGGCTAGTCTTGAACTCCTGACCTTGTGATCCACCTGCCTCGGCCTCCCACAGTGCTGGGATTCCAGGTGTAAGCCACTGCACCTGGCCTGTTTGCTTTATTTTCAGTCACTTAGGTTGCATTTCACATATAGAAGGATGTGAGAATTTTATGCTTATGAAAGAAGATAGAGCTTTAAAAATATTGAGAAACATGTTTTTAGTTTTGTCCTTCAGAATGAGGGACTTCCTTTGTAAGGTCCAGGGTTAGGTTATGGGTTTTGACTCTGAGGATGACATTGAGTTTTAATTTAATTCAGCTTGTCCTGGTTCTGTAGTCAAAAATTCCACGTTAGTCTGGCTCAAGAGACAAATAGATGGCGCAGGCACAAGCATGTGTACACATGCACCCACCCTCTCACAGACTACAGTGGAGAGTGGCTTTAAGATAAGAATGAAATGACAAAAGGTAACTGTCATTCCTTCCATGTTCATTCTTTTAAGGTGATAATGTGTGATGTAAGTAAAAACAGCAAAAATACACAAGAATTAGGCCAGGATTTGCAAATTTAAATGTCTGCAGTGGACAAAAAGGAAACAAGGAAGTGAATCATACCAGGAATAAGAAAATAGAGACTACAGAGATGGTGGGGAGAATGCATGTCCCTTTTTAAGGAGGTAGCAGTCTCTTGGAAATGGAGCCTAAAATTGTCAATATTGCAGAAAAGACAAAAATTCAGATTTTTATGTCAATACCACTCATTATAAAATGTTGGTAGCTAAATTGAAATAAATTTAAATATCATGTAAGTGCATAATAAAGAATTTGGCTGGCCTTTGTTCCTGAACCCTGGGAAGCAGCCTCTAAACCTTTGGAATTCACCAAGAGTGGTAGGAGTGTCTTTTCATGGTAGGTCCCTTGGACTAGACCTAATAGTTGATGCTAATGAGATGACTCATGATTGAGGGTTGGTCAGCCATGTGGTAAGAGCGTTAGGGCTTTGGGCCCCATGATATTAGCCCAACCTCCTGAGAGGGGAGAAGGGCTAGAGACTGAGCTACATGACCTGTGTTTCATCTAGTCATGCCTGTAATGAAGCCCCAATAAAAGCTCTGGACACACCGAAGCTTGGATGAAACTTCACTGGTTGGCAATACTCAGTGTACTAGGAGGAAAATGTGTCCCAAAGGACACGAGGAGAGGAACAATGGAACCTTCTTTTTGGGACCCTCCCAGACCTCACTTTTTGTGTCTCTCCCTTTGGCTAGTTCTGACTTGAATCATTTTGCTATAATAAAACTAATAATAACCATAATAAAAATCCTTTTGCTATATAATAAAACCAAAATAACATTTTCTTGGGTTCTATAAGTCATTCAGTTAATTATGAAACTTGAGGGGGTAGTGGGAACCCCCCAGATTTGTAGCCAGCTTCTCAGATGTAAGGATGGCCTGGGGACCTCCTAGCTTAGGTTGTTGATAGCTGAAGTCATTGCATTGGGCAAATCAAAAAACCTTTTGAAATAAAATCTGGTCTTTTATAGGCTATTAATTTGTGACCTTTGGCCTAGGCAAATTTAAGCATTCCTGAATGCTTTCCCTGGAAGGGTGAGGGTTTGGACCACCCTACCAGTTTAAGACCTATCCAAAATAAATGTATTTGAGAGGAGTTGACACTGTTGGTATCTTTTATAGGTTTCTGGGAATATCACTAAAGAGAAGTTTCAAAATTAAATTTTAATGGTATTCTGAAAATAGTAGTGCTACTCCTTCACGTCTAGGGCTTAGGACATGTCTTCCAATAGTTCTGCCTGAGGGGTGGGCCTGTCTTTCAGTGTCCATTCTGTCAGTCCTTATGGGTTGTGAAGAGGGCTCCACCATCCCTTAGTGGAAATGAGGCCATTTCCCCCATATTTTTCCTTTACTCTGGTTTATATCTCCCATCCTAGGTAGGTATCAAAGTATATAGGGTTATTTGTATTGCCTCAACTTCTGATTTCTTCCTTGATATAAAAAGGAAACAGGAAGACATGAAAATAAGGGTATTATTGTGGTCCAGCACTTTTACCCTGTTCTAACCTAGCTGAGGGAGTCTAGCATAAGTCACCCACCTTTAGATTCCACATGTGTCAAGCGGATGTACTTAGACTTACCTTGAAGGGTGGTTGTGGGGGGAATATATGAATAATGCATATGACAGCAACTATTATTATTTATTTTATTTTTTTTTGAGACGAAGTTTCGCTCTTGTTACCCAGGCTGGAGTGCAATGGCGCGATCTCGGCTCACCGCAACCTCCGCCTCCTGGGCTCAAGCAATTCTCCTGCCTCAGCCTCCTGAGTAGCTGGGACTACAGGCGTGCGCCACCATGCCCAGCTAATTTTTGTATTTTTAGTAGAGACGGGGTTTCACCATGTTGACCAGGATGGCCTCGATCTCTTGACCTCGCGATCCACCCGCCTCGGCCTCCCAAAGTGCTGGGATTACAAGCGTGAGCCACCGCGCCCGGCCTGCAACTAGTATTATTAATGAGAGGAGAAGTATGTCTTACTCTTTACTTTTCAAGTAATGATTTTATGGTGCTCTAATGAGTATGTTGTAGTTAACTTCAGCAGGAAGTGGTTTTGACTTGGGTATATAGTTGAGAGATATGTGGAGAAGGGTGGAAGTACTAATGATTTGTGAATTTTAAAAATAACACCAGTTATGAACTTGATGCACACCTGCAGTAAGAATCTTGCTCTAGATGATGTTTGACTGTCTTTTTTTTTTTTTTTTTTTTGTCTTAGGGCTCTAGGTTTTCACTTTAATGATATTTAAGGGTGTATATGGCTGTCTGTGTAAGTGTTAAAAGGCATAATTATAGGTAAGTAAAAGCAATTTAAAGAAAACAGAAAAATACAAAAATGAAGAAATACAAATATTGAATTTTTTGTATGGTCAATGAGGATATAATAACTAAAATGAAAAACATTATACATATCAGTTGCAAAAACAGTTATATTCCCCACAATCTTTTTAAAAATTGTGAGTGGTTTGCTAAAGTATATGACTTATTTTCAACCTTGGAAGAAAAACTCAATTAAAGCTGCATTAGAACTGTAATGGCACCGACGAGTTCAGCTTGACCTCATATGCCAGATGATAATCATCTTTCAAGTGTACAAACAAGGAAGCATAGTTATCGAAGAATGAGAAATACGTTTGTTCAAAGACCATTTACTGCTTTAACAAGAGGTGAAAGCTTGCCAGAAGTGTATAAACACCTAACCTAGTGCTATTCATAGGCTTAACATGTTCAAAGACTTGGTTGGGGGGCGGGGGCGGCGCAATTTAAAAATATCTTTGAAGTTGTGGGTATTCATCATCATATCTAATAATGCTTACTTTCTAGAGCCCCTCTCCAAGGAGGGCAAAGCAATTTATCTGACTTATTTTCATGACATCCTTGTGAGATAAGGCAACCACTATTATCTCCCTTTTGCAAATGGAGAAAGTGAAACACTGGGAGGTAAAATCACTTGAAGAAGGTCAGTAGCAGGTCCAAGAATGTAAACACACATATTTAAGCTTTTAACTGCTATTTTACTTTACAGAAAACTAAACAAAAAATAATTTTAAGAAATCACATATTTTTTCATTCTCTTTAAGTTAAAGAATAATTAATCATCAATCAACTTTTCCTTGGTAAGGAAAACTGTTTAAATGGCTTTTCACAGTAACTAGAATCTTATTACACTGGAATGAATGAAATAGTTGCAAAGTTGTGATGTTCATTTAAGGAACACTAAATACCTAGTCTGCAACATGTTTTGTTGTTCAGGGTGTTGAGACTTCAAAGGTGAAAAATATATTCTTCATCCTTAAAGGTCTTCCTGGAGAGAGAGATTATATAAGAAAATTATATGGTGCAGTTTTGTGTTATTTAAATTTACTAAATTCTTCATTTTACCCCCAGAATCTATTTTTCCTCACTTTCCCCATTTCTGTAAACGTTACTGCCATTCCTCACTTTCTCCATTTCTGTAAATGCCACTGCTACGCCCAGTAGCTCAAACCAGTCATCTGGGCACTATTGTTGATATCCCATTCTACCCGAACCAAAACATGTCCTCTGTTGTTTTTTTTTTTTTTGAGATTGGGTCTTGGTCTGTTGTGCAGGCTGGAGTGCAGTAGTGTGACATAGCTCACTGCAGCCTTCAGGCTGATGTGGGAGGGTCACTTGAGTCCAGGAGTTAGCACAGAGGCAAATGCTAAGTAATCTATAATTAATAATTCTAATTTTTTCAGTTACAAAATTAATGTGACAATATCACGAAAAAGGTAAGAAATACAGGGACTGCAGATGTGCACCACCAGCCCAATTTTTAAAACAATTTTTTTGAGAGTTGGGATCTTGCTATATTGCTCAGGCTGGTCTTGAACTCTTGGCCTCAAGTGATCTTCCCACTTTGGCTTCCCAAAATATTGGGATTATAGGCATGAGCCATCACACCTGGTCTTCTCTGGTCTATTTTGAAAACATACCCTGAAATCTTCCAGTATAATTCATTGCCACTACCTTAATCCAGTTCACCGTCTTTTTTTTTTCCCTTGAGATAGAGTCTTGCTCTGTTGCTCAGGCTCGAGTGCAATGGTGTGATCTCTGCTCACTGCAACCTCCGCCTCCTGGGTTCAAGCGATTCTCCTGCCTCAGCCTCCCAAGGAGCTGGGATTAACAGACACATGCCCAGCTAATTTTTGTATTTTTAGTAGAGACGGGATTTCACCATGTTGGCCAGGCTGGTCTTAAACTCCTGACCTCAAGTGATCCACCCGCCTTGGCCTCCCAAAGTGCTGGAATTACAGGCAGGAGCCACCGCCCCGGCCCAGTTCATCATATTCTACAAAGACCTGAAAGGTCTTTACTTCTTATCTTGCCTCCCACCCATTACCAATTAATGCTTCACAATCATATTGGAGTGATCTTATTAAAAGGCTAACTGACCCATGTTTTTTCTCTACACAACCCTTTAGGGACTTCATGTTGCACTTGGAATAAAATCCAAAGTTCTTATCAAGGCTTTGCATAATCTGGCCCCCTGCTTACCCCTCTGATACAGTTTGGCTGTGTCCCCATCCAGTTCTCAACTTGAATTGTGTCTCCCAGAATTCTCATGTGTTGTGGGAGAGACCACCGGGGAGGTAACTGAATCATTCAGTTACCTTGATGCCAGTCTTTCCCATGCTGTTCTCTGATAGTAAATAAGTCTCACGAGATCTGATGGGTTTATCAGGGTTTTCCACTTTTGCTTCTCCTCTCATTTTCTCTTGGCGCTGTCATGTAAGAAGTGCCTTTTGCCTCCCACCATGATTCTGAGGTCTTCCCAGCCATGGGGAACTGTAAGTCCAATTAAACCTCTTTTTCTCCCAGTCTCAGGAATGTCTGAGTGTGAAAACAAACTAATACACCCTATTCTCTTCTTGCACTGTGCTTCAGCCACACCAGCCTCCTTTGTCCCAAGTTCTTTCTCACTTTAGGTTCTCTGCTTAAATTGCACTTGCGGCTTCTGGCACCTTCTCCTCTTCAGGTCTCAACTTAGATACCACGTCCTCAGAATCCTCTCTGACCCCCTTTCGAAGCAGGTTACCCTCCTCTTAGGATCTTCTGTTGATTACCTTTATAGCATGTTTTCCTAATTTGCAATAAATTATTTGCTTATCTGTATTCTTCACTGGGCTATAAGGATAGGGGCAAAACCCAAGTCATTTAGCTCATTGATAGTTCCCAGGTGCCTAGTATATAACAGATGCTCAATAATTGTTTGTTGAATGCATGATGGAGTGCTGTTGGGGCAAAGAACAAACCAGCTAATTGTTAACTGATTTCACCAGCACAGAGGCAAATGCTAAGTGGTTATCTGTTATTAATAACACTTTCTAGGCTGGGTGCAATGGCTCATTCCTGTAATCCCAGCACTTTGGGAGGCTGAGGCAGGCAGATTACCGGAGGTCAGGAGTTTAAGACCAGCCTGGCCAACATGGCAAAACCCCATCTCTACTAAAAATACAAAAAAATTAGCTGGGCGTGATGGCGCACATCTGTAATCCCAGCTACTCAGGGAGGCTGAGGCAGGAGAATCACTTGAGCTTGGGAAGTGGAAGCTGCAGTGAGCTGAGATTGTGCCACTGCACTCCAGCCTGGGCAATAGAGCAAGACTCTATCTCAAAAAAAAAAAAAAAATTGTACTTTCTAATGTTTTTCAGTCACAAACTTAATTTGACGATATCATAAAAAGGTGAGAAATAGAAAACATTTCAGTAAAATTCAGGTCAGTATTTGATGCATTCTTTCCAATCTCTTTTTTTAATATATGTTTTATATAATCATACCTGATGTATACATTTTAGACAATTATATGTCAAATTCTGCTTTTTAATTTAGTAATAATATTATTCCATGTTATTACAGGGACTTTAGAACCATTATTTACTACTGTTGCCTACTGTTCTATTTAATGGATGTATCATAATCTATGTAACACTTCACCTACTGATGAATATTTAACTTGTTTTCAGTTTTTTTTACTGCCATTGTGAATAATTATGCACAAAATTTTTTACGTTTTTAGATTGTCCCTTTACTTAATCACTAAGAGTGCATGCCTAACACAAAGGGTAGTATTTGGTTTGAAGGAGAATTGTCCAGACTTGTATAGTGCCTCTGGGCAATCTACCTATTTTACTTTGTCTTCTAGAATTTCCCCAAATAGAATTTATCTTGATCACCATGTATATCTGATTGTCAACAGTAGATCTGGCTGCAGCTGTAAACCTTGAGTAGCTATGCAGATTGAATCATTCAATCCTTTCCAGAGTCCTTCCACTGCTAAAATGAAAGACACATAATATTTTCTCTTATTTTTCCTCATCTTCTTTCTTGCCTTGCTTTCCCTGCCAAACGTTTTGACAAAGCAGGAGGTAAAGATGGCAGGGAGAGAGACAGTGGCTAAAAACAGAGTCTGTTTCTCAGAGGGGGTGTGTGTGTGTGTGTGTGTGTGTGTCTGTCTGTATAGTATTAAGTCACAGGGGCCAAGGGTATCAATGCAGAGGCAGGATACATACATGATGGTGCCTCTCCTGCATCACACCCTCCTCCTGCATTCAGTTGCAGCCATGCATTATAGGTGGGATGGATTGACTCTTGCCTGTATCCAGGGATGATTCTAATCCCCTCTCTCTTGCCATCTTGATTGGTTCTGCGATGCCTTCATCAGAACAAAGTGCTGAACTTCAGTTTCATGGTTGAATGAAGTAAGGGCCTCCTCCCCTTTAATGGGAAAGAAGATGAAAGTAACTAGTGTTGCTCCTGTTAGTCACTTGCAACTAAGAAGGAGGCCAGTTTGAGGACAGAGTCAGCTCACAAAGAAGGAAAACAGAGAGGCGGAGCTTCAACTCACAAAGAAGGGAAACAGAGAAAGAGAGGCAGAGCCCTGCCTTTGGATTTTTCAAATATGTGAGCTGATGAATCACCTTGATTGTTTTAGCCAGTTAGAGTCAGGGGTTTTGTTGCTTCACTCAAAATTACCTTAACTGATGCAGGAAAATTGGCATGACTGCGATATGATTGCTATCTTATAAAACAATTGTATTGTGGCATTGTCCTAGAATAGAGGTTAGGGTGGCTTCTGTCCTAGAAGGAAATGTTCTCTATAGCACAGGAGGCATGCCTCAGAGATTTCTGGGAACAGCTCTTCTCCCATTTTGTACCCCTCTTCCCTGTATACAGTGATAGATGGCATTGTAAAGACAGGACAGGCAGCTTTCAGATGCTACATTTGCAAGTAAATTTTCTCCTATTTGAGACATTTTGTAACTAACAAATACCATCGACATGGTTTGTGATTATTTGTAATATTAAATAGGAAAGGCATAGGAGCTGTCATTCTGGGACAGAACCAATCTTGTTGACAGCCCTGTGCTATTCCGGGATGTAGGCCCCAAAAGTAGGAAGCTGGGGGCCTGGTGTGGTGGCTCACGCTGTAATCCCAGGACTTTGAGATGCTGAGGTGGGTAGATTACTTGAGGTCAGGAGTTCGAGACCAGCCTGGCTAATATGGTGAAACTCTGTCTCTACCAAAAATATAAAAAAAATTAACCAGGTGTGGTGATGCACGCATGTAGTCCCAGCTACTTGGGAGGCTGGGAATTTCTTGAACCCAAGAGGTTAGAGGTTGCAGTAAGGCAAGATTGCACCACTACACTCCAACCTGGGTGACAGAGAGAAACTCTGTCTCAAAAAAAAAAAAAGGAAATTGGGACCACAGAGTGTGCTTGGAATATTTATTCTCAGAGGTGAAAGATTTTTTCTTTATTGTGTATGTGCCCAATGTGTAGCTTTTCAATAATGAAATAAACAATAATAAAAATGCATAGGTCTCTCACCTTTCTTCATCTCCCACTCCCATTTTTCCTTTTCTTAGTAGTAGCTCTTGCCTTATTTGATTGCTTGTTTATTACAGAGAGATTCATGTGACTGATGTATAACTGGTAGGAGAATATCTATCTAGTTAAATATTTGTCTTAAAGTTAATCTTTAAAAAGTGACTGTTAAAAAGATAAGTAAATGTTATTTGATAGCTGTTCAAAGTGTCATTCCTGTTGTGGAATAAATCTTCTTTTGGTATTCATTGTGACAACGTGACTATAGCAAAGATAGCACTGCTGTTGATAATCCTTCTGAGTGTTTGACTTCCATATCCATAGTTCACCCCTCTGTCAGACAGAATAGTGTTTCTTAATCAAAAAGATTGAGCTGGGTGCAGTGGCTCACGTCTGTAATCCCAGCACTTTGGGAGGCTGAGGCAGGTGGATCACCTGAGGTCAGAAGTTCAAGACCAGCCTGAACAACATGATGAAGCCCTGTTGTTTACCAAAAACAAACAGACACAAAATTAGCCGGGTGTGGTGGCACATACTTGTAATCTCAGCTACTCGGGAGGCTGAGGCAGGAGAATTGCTTGAACCCGGGAGGCAGAGGTTGCAGTGAGCCGAGATTGCGCCACTGTACTCCAGCTTGGATAATGAGAGTAAAACTCCATCTCAAAAAAAAAAGAAAAGAAAGATCGTTTTACCTATTCATTAGTGTAATTTTCTTTGCTGGTCCAAGGTGTGGAATTAAAATAGGGTTATACAGAGAGCAAGTATCAAAGGAGAAGAATAGAGGAAATGGTTTGAACTCACCAGTTCTCTCGACTTTTCTCCACTAATTCTTTTTTTTTTTTTTTTTTAAGATGGGGTTTCACCATGATGGCGAGGCTGGTCTTGAACTCCTGATCTCAGGTGATCCACCCGCCTTGGCCTCCCAAAGTGTTAGGATTACAGGTGTGAGCCACCACGCTCGGCCTCTCCACTCATTCTTCCTTTTTCCTGGTGGCAACTCTGACCCTTTTGGGTTGTTCGACCTTTACCTCAGAGATTCAGTTGCTGATTTTTAAAATAGAGCACAAAGATGTACCAGCTATAATATTCTCAATTTTATACTATTTAAACCAGTATTTTCCAAAAGTGTTCTGCATGGTATTTATTTTTTCATCTAGTTATTCATGTGTCATTCATCCAAAAAAGTATATTGAGCTCCTGCTACATGTCAGCATTATGCCAGGTGCTGGGAATGTCTTCCAGGCACCAGGGCAACTAAACTTCAATATCCTCGAAGTTTGGCAGTAAACTAGAAGACAGACAGTTAGAAATAAACTAGTAAGTACAGAATTCCAGGGTGTGAAGGAAATGAACAGGGTGTTATGCTATAGCACGATGGGCAGAGGAGGAGGATTTAGTATTTTCAAAAATTCTGGTTTGGACAATACTTGATATAGTCATCCTGTCTATTTGTAAGAGTAGTTTTGGTGGACTGAGGAGGCAAAAAGCCAGAATGCAGTAGATTGAGAATTGAGTTGTAGGAATTGATGGAGAGATGGCAGATAGAGACAGTTCTTTAGTTTATGAAGGAGTGGAGAGATAGGAGAGTTAGCGGAGTTGAAGGAGGGTGTTTTGAATATCAATGTTTATGCACAATAGGAAGGGGTCTGAAGAGCAAAAAAGGTTGATGACTGGAACTAGAGAAAGGTTTCTAGGAAGGCAGTCAGCAGAAGAGGGATTTTCCGTAAAAAAGAGAAGAGCAAAAGGAAAGGAAATGGGCCTCAGAAACAGGTCAGTTTAAAGATTTGATGGTGGGAAGTTAAGGGGGTTCATATCTTATGGCTTCTTTTTTCTCTGAAGTTAGAGCCTGGGTCATGTGCAAGGATTTCTTTTTTCTTCTAATACTCAAACTACATTTATTGATTGTTTTAAGGTGATTGTCTTATTAGTACAAAACACTGTATTCTAGCTAGTATTACTGAATTTTATATAGGATAAATTGAAGGTGAGCAAGATCTAGCACTCCCTTAAGCAATGCTACTTCTGTCCTTGTGACCTCCCTGGCTCCATATTATTCATTAAGCTTCTCTCTTTTAACTCGTCAGTTGTAGAGTAGGAAGGGATAAGACATAGCCATTCTTCCATTGCATTGAAATTAGAGTATTAGCTTGAGTATCTGACCTGATTCCTTCTTTGGGAACCCTCCCACAGTTTTAATTATAATGCTTGTGTTTTCTAATTTAAAAACCAACTCTTTGTTTCAACATATTTGAGTGAAGTAATGGGGAGACTGTGACTTGATATGCAAAATTTGCACTGGCCCAGAGAAATCGGATTTCTTGTCCCCACAAGTAGAAAGTGCACTGAATTGTGAGAATATCTGGGCTTAAATCCCAGTTTTGCCATGTAGTTTCTCAGTGACCTTGGGCAATTCACTTAAACTTCAGCCTTTATTTCATCATCTCTAAAATGAGGCTATTAATATCTGCTCTCTCTAACTCACAAATATTTGTAAAGATAAGATTAGGCAAACTATGTGAAAGTATACTGCTATGCAAATTTAAGGTATACCACTTACTTCCTCAAAAGAAATATTTAGAGTCATCTCTTCATGTTCTGAGAATGGGAATAAAGGAAATTCATCTAAAATCATGAAAGCGAGCTGATCCTGATGTTAGAGTGAAATCTTGGACAAGATATGAAATACAAAGAATGATCTAGGCTGGACTCTGTGGCTCAGGCCTATGATCCCAGCACTTTGGGAGACTGAGGTGGGCAGATTACCTGAGTTCAGGAGTTCAAGACCAGCCTGGCCAACATGGCAAAATCCTGTCTCTACTAAAAATACAAAAATTAGCTGGGTGTGGTGGCACAGGCCTGTAATTCCAGCTACTCGAGAGGCTAAGGCATGAGAATTGCTTGAACCTGGGAGGCAGAGATTGCAATGGAGATAGTGCCACTGCACTTCAACGTGGGCAACAGAGCGAGACTCTGTCTCTAAGAGAAAACAGCAAGAAACAAAGAATGACCTAAAGAA
>NW_022436944.1:1139150-1161956 GCF_009761245.1 Sapajus apella
CTTGGCTCACCGCAACCTCCGCCTCCTGGGTTCAGGCAATTCTCCTGCCTCAGCCTCCTGAGTAGCTGGGATTACAGGCATGCACCACCATGCCCAGCTGATTTTTTGTATTTTTAGTAGAGACGGGGTTTCACCATGTTGACCAGGATGGTCTCGATCTCTTGACCTCGTGATCCACCCGCCTCGGCCTCCCAAAGTACTGGGATTACAGGTGTGAGCCACCGTGCCCGGCCAACCCAGATAAATTTTTAAGTGTTCTGATCCTAAACTCCCAAAATAAATATCTTAGATTTATCCTGAGAATACACTGTGGCCATCAGGGATAAGTATGAGGATGACAGAGGGAGATGGAATGGATGGTGTCCTTGACTTGCTCTGGTGCTATTGTTGTGCTGTTGTTTTGACTTGCTCTGGAATTCCCTGTCCTTAGACTTTATTATGTGACATTATAAATTTCTTTTTTTTCTTTTTTTTTTTTTGGAGACAGAGTCTTGTTCTGTCACCCAGACTGTAGTGCAGTGGCGTGATCTCACTGCAACCTCTGCCTCCTGGGTTCAAGCGATTTTCCTGTCTCAGCCTCCCAAGTAGCTGGGACTAGGCATGCACCACCATGCCCAGCTACTTTTTTGTATTTTTAGTAGAGATGAGGTCTTGCCATATTGCCCAGGCTGATCTCGAACTCCTGAGCTCAGGCGATCCTCCCACCTTGGCCTCCAAAAGTGCTAGGATTACAGGCGTGAGCGACCACGTCTGGCCTATAAATTTCTTTTTGTTTGTTTGAGACAGGGTCTCGCTCTTGCCCAGGCTGGAGTAAAGTGGCACAATCACAACTCACTACAGTGTCAAATTCCTGGGCTCGTAAGATCTTCTGCCTCTTCAGTAGCTGGGACTACAGGTTCACACCACCATGCGGGGACTATTGTTTTTTTTTATTAGTAGAGATGAGTTCTCACTGTATTGCCTAGGATGGTCTTGAATTCCTGGGCTCAAACAGTCCTTCAGCCTCAGCCTCCCAAAGTGCTAGGGTTATAGGCATTAGACACCTCACTGGGCCACATTATACATTTCTTTATTGTGTAAGGCTCTTTCAGTTGTGTTTAACTGTTAGTGCAGCCAAAAGCATCCTAACCAATACATTAGCCTCTACTAATCTTCTTTTTTACACGGAGTTTCCCTCTGTAATCCAGGCTGCAGTGCGGTGGCACGATCTTGGCTCACTGCAACCTTCATCTCCCAGGTTCAAGCAATCCCCTGCCTCAGTCTCCCAAGTTGCTGGGATTACAGGCGCCTGCTACCACGCCTGGATACTTTTTGTATTTTTAGTAGAGACAGGGTTTCACCATGTTGGTCAGGCTGATCTTGAACTCCTGACCTCGTGATCCACCCACCTCGGCCTCCCAAAGTGCTGGGATTACAGGTGTGAGCCACCACGCCCAGCCACCTCTACTAATCTTATGTGAGGTAATCTCAATCTTTTATTCTCATCAAAGATAGGCTATTATGGCAGGTCTTTGAACTCTTCATGGCTAGAACTGATACTCAAAAGCCCAGGGCTTCACAAGAACAGCAGACAGCAGAAAATAGATAAGCAAAAACTCTGTTTTCTAAAATCAGATATTCATGCACTCCACTTGCTCCATAATTCTCCTGACCTCCCAATAGCTGACTCTGGTTGCCTGAATTTAGGCATATTTCTGCCCTTTGTTGCTTCTGTTGGCTTTCTTGAACTCAGCCATATATTGTCTAAATCTCTGCTTCTATTTGATCTTTCCTGTTTTTCTAGACTCGCACCTGGACCTGGCTTCTTGTAAATAGTCTTACCACATCGTCAACCCCATCTCAACATGATACACGTTTATTTTTCAACTTCGCCTTAAACTACCTGCAACGGGTAAGTCATAATGTTTGCTGAATTGATTGTACATGTTTCATCCTTCTCTTTGCTTTTATCTCTGAATCCCTCACAACTCCTGTAGCTTAGAAACCCACCAGTAACCAGAAACCTGCTGTATTGAAGAGTCTTTCATCAAATCACATATCACATCATTTTTTTTTCCTGTATGAGCCTTGAGACTGGCTTGTTCTAGATCCACTCTCAGTTGCCCAGTTACAAACCTTAGCCACTTCTGATTCTCTTTTCCCATCACAGTCTCCAATATATATACCCCCTGCTCATCTTAACCTAAGTAAAATCTGCTCCATTTTCTCCTACATTCTCAGTTTTATTCAGCCCAGCTTCCCTTTTCCTTATTTGATAACTGGCATAATTGTGTATTTCATACCTAGGAATCCTACTTGTTCTGTGTACAATAAAGCAGGAAATTATCATTCTGCTGCTTAAGTCATTGAAAGGTTATAAAGATCTACATGAGATAAAATGACAGTGAACTATATCAGAGTTAACTAATTTGCCAAATCCCATAGTTGATGATGGCAATGGCAGATTCAACCCTAAGTCTACTTGTCTCCAAAACCTGGACTGCTAATCACAATTCCCATTTCTTAATTTCAAAGTGGGGATAAAGTAATACTAAACTTAAACACACATTTACCATATATCCCACCAATCGTAATCCTAGACCTTTATCCCAAAGAAATGAAAACTTACATTCATGCAAAAACCTTTACACAATTGTTCACAGCAGCTTTTATTTTATTTTTGAGATGAAGTTTTGCTCTTCTCTCCCAGGCTGGAGTGCAATGGCTCAATCTTGGCTCATTGCAACCTCCGCCTCCTGGATTCAAGTAATTCTCCTGTCTCAGCCTCCCGAGTAGCTGGGTTTATAGGCATGCGTCACCATGCCTGGTTAATTTTGTATTTTTAGTGGAGATGGGATTTCTCCATGTTGGTCAGGGTGGTCTCGAACTCTCGACCTCAGGTGACCTCACTTGGCCTCCCAAAGTGTTGGGATTACAGGTGTGAGTCACTGTGCCTGGCCCATACAGTGGCTTTATATTTAATAGCCCCAAACTGGAAAAAAACGAAACGTTGTTCAGTGGGTGACTGGTTAAACAAACTGGTACATCCATGCCATGGAATATCACTCAGAAATAAAAAAACAAACTACTGATATATGCAACAGCTTGGGTGCACTTCCAGCGTTATGCCAGGTGAAACAAACCAATCATGCAAGGTCACATACTGGATGATTCAATTTACATGACATCTTCAAGATAACAACATTGTAGAGATGGAGAATAGATTAGTGGCTGCCAGGGAATAGGGGTGGTGGAGAGAAGGGGGCTATAACTGTGAAGGCATGAGGGAGATCTTCGTGGCAATGAAATAGTTTTGTACCTTGATTGAATTGGTGGTTACAGAAATCAACTGGTGTGATCAAATGACAGCTACACACCTGTGTTGTACCAGTGTCAATTCTCTCCTTCTGATATTGTGCTATAATTATGAAAGATGTCTCCTTTATGCAAGGGCGGGGGTGAGGTGAAGGGTACATGGAACTTCTCTGTACTATCTTTGCAACTTCCTGTGAATCTATAGTTATTTCAAAATAAAAAGTTGAAAAAAGTAGCCTTATTGACTTCTATTTTTCTCCTTACTTTCTTCCCCAATCCATCTTGTTACTCAGTCAGACACCAGGTAATATGAGACTCTCTTCTTTCCTTCTTTTACCCCTATCGCCATCATATAAGCAGTCTTGAAGTCCTGTCAATTCCATCTCTGTGTGGTATCTCTTTAGTCTGACTGCTCCTCCCTACCTTCTCTGCTCTGTGTCAGACCTCCTAGTCTGACCTTCTGCAATAGCTCCCTGCTGGCCTCCTATCCTCCCCCTATCTTGTACAATGCTGATGACCTCTTTAAAATATAAATCAGATCCCATTATGTCTCTGCCAAAGAACAGTTGGTTGTTTCTTGACACCTGTGGTTTTGAATCAACTCCCTACTGTGGCAGACAAGAGACTTCATTCAGTTCCTGTTCTGCATTCCTCTTAGAAGCAATAGATGTGGATGTACTGAAGGCTCATCTCCTTCCCATTTTTGGTAGATGAGTAGAAAGTTGGCTCAGCAAGTTAGAGTTAGCCCACTAGAACAGTTAGAAGCCAGCTCCTGGGCTGCAGAGACCATGGGACGTCCAAGTGCATACATGTTCCCTGTTTCCTAGAGGATTGTAGGGCAGGGTGTCTTTCTACTGCAATGTTAGCCATGGACATGTGGCCGGTCTACACAGGGCCCAAGCTGTTGGATAATGAGAGTTCAGGGGATTTCGGACACTGCTCCTTCTTTGCTTGTAAGCTTTCCTCCTATAATCTTTATTTTTTACCTTCTCTATGTGATATTAGGTATATATGCCCCGGACACCTCTGCCTTACACTTCCTCACCAGACTCATCTGCCGATACCCAGTGAGCCTGTGGTATCCAACAATGACATGTGGTTTTTCAGGAAATATCCCTTCCCTGCTAGATCATGTGCTATATAGTTTTTGATTACTTATGCCTTCCTAGATCCTGGCTGTGTCCCACCAAGCAGAAACAGAGCTATTATCTTTCATTTTACATAATGCCCCTTCATTCTTCTATCACTGGACATCTAACTTCTTTTTTAATTTTTATTTATTTTTTTTAGAGATGGGGCTCCTCCATGTTGGTCAGGCTGGTCTTGAACTCCCAACCTTAGGTGACCCGCTTGCCTTGGCCTCCCAAAGTGCTGGGATTACAGGCATGAGCCACCACGCCTGGCCTTTTTTTTTTTTTTTTGAGACAGAGTCTGGCTGTTGTCTGGGCTGGAGTGCAGTGGCACCATCTCAGCTCACTTCAACCTCTGCCTCCTGGGTTCAAGCGATTCTCCTGCCTCAGCCTCCTGAGTAGCTGGGATTACAGGGGAGCACCACCACACCTGGCTAATTTTTGTATTTTTAGTAGAGATGGGATTTCACCATGTTGATCAGGCTGGTCTCAAACTCCTGACCTTGTGATCCACCCACCTCAGTCTCCCAAAGTGCTGAAATTACAGGTGTGAGCCATCGTGCCCGGCCTTAACATTGGTTTTAAAATCCAGTTGTGAGGTTTGCGTCCCTCTCACCTCCCCGAGACTGTGAAGCTTTTTGAAAGATGGGATACCTTGTCTTTTAGCTTTGCGAGAACCATGCACAGGGTTGGTGTTTAGTACATGTTTGTTAAACAAGGAAATTGTGACATGCATGAGAGCATTTTGTAAATGGTAAATGCTATACCAGTCTTAGTTATGATGACAATGTCTTAATGAAACCAGCAGAATAAGTCATAATGGTTGGAACCAGAACTGTCAATATAGCAAAATCAGTTACCAATTTTAAAAACATTAACTCCTTGACACATACGCAGATACACACACAGACACATCCTGTAAAGTGCATAGCGTGTAGTCAGCTTTCATACTTGGCCTAACACACTGCAAAGATTAAAGGTCTTTTTCCCTTTTTTTCACAGACATTCATGTTGGGGCCTTGTTCTGCACAATCCATACATTATGCTTCACATCCGCGTCTCTTGACTACGAGATAACTGTTACAGGACGTGGTGTGGTGCTTGGCTGTTGACAGTTAAATAAATATTCTTTAGAGGGGAAAATGCTTTTTTATGTGCAAAAACAACTGAATTTCAGCCACCAAATCATTTTCTCCAGCTCAACACCAGCCACCAGAACAAAGACAGGTCATTCCTCACATCGATTGATCTGAGGCTCAGAGCTCTGTCTCCCTTTCCTAGTGGGAGAGTTTGAACATGGCTGGGTTCTCTGACTCAGATGCATTGCTTCTATGGTAGCTTTTTGCCCTAAAGGGGCTTTCTGTAAATTTGAGCTTAAGTATGTACTACTAGAGGCCTAAATAAGGTTAAATGGTAGCTACTCCATTTTTTAAAAGAATATTAACAGCTAAATATAAAGTTAAAACTGGACTGGGCCCAGTAGCATATGCCTATAATCCAAACACTTTGGGAGGCCAAGGCCAGTAGATCACCTGAGGTCAAGAGTTCGAGACCAGCCTAGCCAACATGGTGAAACCCCGTCTCTACTAAAAATACAAAAAATTAGCCGGATGTGGTGTCAGGCACCTGTAAGTCCACCTACTTGGGAGGCTGAGGCGGAAGAATTGCTTGAACCCAGGAGGCGGAGGTTGCAGTGAGCCAAGACGGTGCTATTGCACTCCAGCCTGGGCAACAAGAGCAAAACTCTGTCTCAAGAAAACCCCCAAAATACAAAAAACAAAAAAACCCAAAACAACAACAAAACCTGACTGCCACGAGTGTTTCCAGTGATTTTTATGATAAAACAAAATTACTGATTTGTAAGGTAAAATTTGAAATGATGTTAAGGTAATTAAAAAGAGACATTACTTACATTTCTTCTCGATTGCAGTAGCTAATATTGTGGGCCAAGTGGAACCCAATAAAACATAATTTGCTTTCAACTTTAATCAAAACTAAGAATAATTATAGCAATTTTTCTGATTTTAGATAATTTAGATTTTAGAAAGTTTTCTGGCTTATTATGCTTTTTATTCTCTTTAGTTTTCAAATTACTTTATGAATGCAGATAGCTGTATAACTAAAAAGAAACTGACTACTTTCAGAAAGTCATTGTTTTTTCCATTTTAAATTTATGATCTGTCAAAACCTCAAGAAGGCTGAAAACTTTTGGCTTAACCATTTTATTTTTTCTCGACAGTAGATGGCAATATCTCTTCACCTGTAGCACAAAGCCCACTCACATGAATAACTGCAGACTTAGATTTTTTTTTTCTCTCACTCTGTAAAGTGAAATCAGCCTATGTAAAATTGTAAATTGAAGTCAGAAACAGTTTGCATGTTTGTACAACATTACTTTTTAAATCTTGGTTGAAGGAGTACAAAAGTATGTGAGCAGATGAAAACTATGCCTCCTTTCACTCCAGGGTAGACAGGCTGCTGGATCTGGTGAACAAAGAGAACCTGTGGTTAGATAGTCTGGGGCAGGAGCAAGAGAGGTTAAGCTAACAGGTTTTAGTTTGTTCTGTTAAAGTTTATGCTCAGATGTTGTTACACACCCATTGAGATTTTTTGCTTAGATTTTTTGAAGTATGCTTTTTGCCTAGAAATTTGTAAGCTTTTTACATTTTTTAAATCAAGAAATAAAGTAAGAAATAAATAAAACAATGCCAATTTTGTACCCAAGGCTCACATTTGTTCTTTCTTTCTCAAAGGAGTAGTGGAGGAAGGCCGAAGACTAGGCTTTGGGAGAAGTTTCTCTTTGATCAGATCCCCCTGTTGATCTCCTCAAATGCACTTTAGGAAGTGCATTTCTGGAGCTGGGTAAGTAATGGCTTCACAGCTTCAAAAATTTCAAATATTACAGGTGAGGGCGTAAACAAAATAGCTCCTCTACCAGTTAAACAGCTTTACTTTTGTGATACAGCAATAAACAAGCTTTTTTTTTTTTTTTTCTTAAAAAGGGATAATATGTAGTCTTATCCTTCACATCTAACATCATCTATTCCTTTGAAAGCCTAATTATTATAATATTGTGCACTGTGATGAGAGAACATTGGCATATCATCTATAACTCTCTAGCTTTTATTTTTGTATGACAAGTGTTATCCTTCATTGACATATGCCCTTAATATATAACATTTGGTACTAAGTTGATTTTTTATTGGCTATAGCTTTTGGTTTTGTATTTCAAAACAGGTCATTTATTTGTCAAAATGGTTCCATTGACTGTTTGCTCTTTGGAGGACTGTGGATGGGAAAACAGCTCTTTACAGATAAAACTGCTAGGATGCAGGACAAGAGGGTACCACTGCA
The DNA here is from genome assembly GCF_009761245.1 of Sapajus apella. Classification (NCBI taxonomy): domain Eukaryota; kingdom Metazoa; phylum Chordata; class Mammalia; order Primates; family Cebidae; genus Sapajus; species Sapajus apella. Next base: position 1,146,929 of record NW_022436944.1, read on the forward strand.
TTCCCAAACATCAAACTGGAAACAAAATGCAATGGAAAAGAAAAAGTGGATCACATCTGCTGATTATATCAGTTAGGTTTACTTCCCATGACATCACGCCAATTAAGACTTCAAAGGTTTTTATGACACACGTTAATATTGGGCTACTTTTTATTAAAAAATGACTGTTTCCTTGTTCCTATAGTTGATGGTCAGCCTCTCAGAATCTGAATCTCAGAATCTGGTTATAATCCTTTTGAATTCCTTTTTGTTTTGAGACAGAGTCTCACTTTGTTGCCCAGGCTGGAGTGCAGTGGCGCCATCTTGGCTCACTGTCACCTTTCCCTCCCTGATTCAAATGATTCTCCTGTCTCAGCACCCCTGAGTAGCCGGGTGCCACCACACCTGGCTAATTTTTGTAATTTTTGTAGAGACGGGGTTTCACCCCATTGGCCAAGCTGGTTTTGAAATCCTGGCCTCAGGTGATCCGCTCACCTCAGTTCCCCAAAATGCTGGGATTACAGGTGAGAGCTACTGTGCCTGGCCAAATTCCTTTTTTATTAAAGGATAAAAGTGATTCACTTTAAGTAGTTAGAATTTTTTTTTCTTTTGTAACTCTCTTTCCACACTGAAGTAGTTAGGTTTTTAAAAATAAATGTTTTGACTAGGAGTGGTAGCTCACGTCTGTAATCCTAGCACTTTGAGAGGCTGAGGTGGGTGGATCACCTGAGGTCAGGAGTTGGAGACCAGCTTGGTTAACATGGGAAAACCCCGTCTCTACTGAAAATACAAACATTAGCCAGGCATGGCGGTGTGTGCTTGTAATCCCAGCTCCTTGGGATGCTGAGGCAGGAGAATTGCTTGAACCCAGGAGGCGGAGGTTGCAGTGAGCCAAGATTGCACCATTGAACTCGAGCCTGGGCAACAGAGTAAGATACCATCTCAAAAAAAAAAAAAAATGTTTTGAGGAGTCAAGGAAGAATGAGCTATAAGCTACTTCTAGGTCAGTTTGTGTTGTAAATTTCGGTAGAAATTTCCTCAGGATTCTGAAGATTTACATTGATACTTGAATTTCTATTAGAGAACAAGTCCCATAAAAGCTTGTCTGTCTGACTCATTATTTAAGAACACTACAGCATGTAAGGTTTACTGAATGCAGGTACTGCATAAATAATGTAACCACATTCCATGAAGTTTTGATGGGTTTATGGTCAAATGAAGGGAATTATTTTGGCTATTTCTTGGTGGATGTTTTCCATGGAGTGAGCTTGTGTTTCTCTCATTATTTCGTGTGTGGTGATGGGTTTCACAGTGGAAGCTTAACTATTTTTAGGATCACTAGACACCTGGCCAGCTTTCCTATTAATCATAAGTCTTTCTTCAGGCAAAGAACCAATTTTCATCATTTATTTTATCATATTAATATGCCTGTGAATGAATGCATTAAAGAACTACTGTTCTTAAGAATATAGTGACTATATCTATGTATTTTTCATTGTAGGAAACAGCGTGAATTTCTTGATAACACACAGAACTCTCATTTATCTTGTTTCACAACAGCCTTTTGCTGTTTACCTGGTTTTTTGGCCCCTACTATGTACAAAGACCCAAGTGTGAACCTAAGTACAGACCTTATGATTGTAAGCTCCCTTGACATCAGAATACATTAAAGGTTTAATTTAATATTATGCATCTGTAGGCAGCTTTGGATAAACAGAGCATGATGGTTGTGAGTGTGAACTGGCACATCTTGCTAATTTCTCTTCATTTCCATTGACTCTTATCTCAAATTCTCCAAGGTGGGACTTTTATCTGCATGTTTTCAAGAAGGTGTTCAGTTAATAACTGAGAAGAATTAAGGCTAATATGATTGTTTCATGTCTTAATTTAACTCCTTTAAACAGACTACTGGAGGAAAAGTACCATTTTCATAAAAAAAATTCCTGATATTTTTTCATTGTGTTTGTCATGTTGCAGATTGAATACCTCTAAGTAATTTATTGCAAGCAATCTGATATTTGATTACTTATTCACATAACATATATCCAAATTTAAATTTAGGTGAATAATATTTAAAATGTTAATTTGTAATCTCTTCAGGGCTTGCTCAAGCCACAGGTGCCCTTCTATATTCATTATATATCTTCATTACACACACACACACACACACACACACACTCACACACACATATTTTTTTTTTTGAGTCAGAGTCTCGCTTTGTTGCCCAATGGTACAATTTCGGCTCACTGCAATATCTACCTCCTGGGTTTAAGTGGTTCTCCTGCTTCAGGAGAGGTGCTACCACACCAGGCTAATTTTTGTAGTTTTAATAAAGAATGGATTTCACCATGTTGGTCAGGCTGGTCTTGAACTCCTGACCTCATATGATCCACCTGCCTCACCTCCTAAAGTGCTGGGATTATAGGCGTGAGCCACCATGCCTGGGCTCTATTCATAGTAACTGTCTTCTGTTAAGGTGTCTCCATTTGATGCCTTTTATGTGTCTTCCCTCCCAGCTTTCTCCTCTAATCCGTGTGTTACCCTTTTGTCAGCCCTGGGTGTTAGGTCTTCTGTGTCCTGCTTTTAGCTTTTCTGTAGCTGTTAGAGAGCAAGGAAGAAAAAGAGCTAGGGGAACCTGCGTGCAGCTGGGTCACTTCATCCTTTGAGATTTAATTAGACAGACTCAAGCCTTTATCCTAAATGTGGTGGGAAAGGAGGCATCCCTTTGCCTCCCTGCACCTTTTGCCCTCACCCTAGAACTCTTGGGAGAGCTCGCGCTCTGGACTTTGGCTGTTGGATTCTACCTTTCTGTTTCTGGAGGTCTCCTCCACTGTGCAATTAGCCCACTCTTTGTATCTTCTGCACACTTCTGCATGTGTCTTCTTCCTGGACATTATCCAAATCCCTTCACTGCCTAAAGTCCTGACAATTTAGGGCTATGCGTAAGATCTTACCTGAGGTTTGGGGTCATAAAGCTGCACAGATATAATAAATAAAATTATTTAATTAAAAATTATTTAATAAGTAAATATTTAATAATTATTTAATAATAATTTTATTTATTTCATAGCAATTTTATTATATTTGTGTAGCTTCATAACCCTACTTAAAATAAAATTTGAGATATTTTTGTTCTCAAAACTTGTTGGCCATTCCTCCCAGTGGGAAGCTGCAGTCTTCTCTGGCCTGGGAGGAGGGCCTAGAGCCTCCTTTCTTCTGCTTCCAAGTCTGCTCCTCTTCCTAGACTAGCTCCTGCTCCCAGCCCCGAAATCCTTGTTCTTTTCTTTTTTGAGAGGGAGTCTCACTCTGTTGCTCAGGCTGGAGTGCAGTGGTGCGATCTCAGCTCACTGCAACCTCCACCTCCCTGGTTCAAGCGATCCTGCCTCAGCCTCCCAAGTACAGCTAGTGCTCGACTTACGACCACGGTCGGGACTGCGGACCAGTCATAACATGATTTGGTTGTAAGCTGAGTAGGCTATATGTACAGTTGAAATGGTGCACGCGGAGATGGTAGTGCTGCCGGAAGCTGGTCCGCACTGTCGTACTCCCAGCTGGGCAACGTTTGCGCTGCCAGACGTGGAGCAGTCGTGGCTAGCGATTGTGGTCGTAAAGTTGAATGGTCGTAAGTTGCATAGGTGGTAAGTCCATCAATACCTGCAGCTGGGATTACAGGCACCTGCCATCACGCCTGGCTAATTTTTATATTTTTAGTAGAGATGGAGTTTCACCATGTTGGCTGGGCTGGTCTTGAACTCCTGACCTCAGGTGATCCACACACGTTGGCCCTTGTTCTTTTCTCATGCAGAACAGTTTTGCTCTCTCTGTCTTATTACTGCCTTATTCTAGCTGTACCCCAGGGACTCTTTCTTTCCACATCAGTCCCGGCACATAAGGATTCTATTTGTCACCAAACGGAGACTATTCTCTAAGACGAATTCTGCCACTAGCTATTAAACTAGCACTTGTTTAATATGCCATGCTAAATATTACTTGTTAATGGGTTAATCTCCTTCTACAATATCTGCATGTTCATGGGGGTTGGCCTGAGGAATAAACTGAATTTTTAATTAGAGCTTCTAAACTGTTCCTGGGCGCCTTTGGTGAGATATGTCTTACTAGGAAAGCCTTTTTCAGCTTCCACAAATTGTTCCACAGAGGCCACTGATTTTTCCATTTTTCTACCTATTTTGTATTCTTATTGTTTTTCTTCTGCAAGCATGTACATCTACCTGAATGTAAAGAGAAACATTTAAAGAACAGAAGCTTCAAAATAAAAGTAGTTTAAACAAATTAAGTTTCATTGAGTTTAAACAAATGAGTTTCATTGAGTTTAAACAAATGTCTGTGCTAAACAATTTATATGCATTATTATTATTATTTTTTTTTTTTTGAGACGGAGTTTCGCTCTTGTTGCCCAGGCTGGAGTGCAATGGCGCGATATTGGCTCACCGCAACCTCCGCCTCCTGGGTTCAGGCAATTCTCCTGCCTCAGCCTCCCGAGTAGCCGGGACTACAGGCACGCGCCACCATGCCCAGCGAATTTTTTGTATTTTTAGTAGAGACGGGGTTTCACCATGTTGACCAGGATGGTCTCGATCTCTTGACCTAGTGATCCACCCGCCTCGGCCTCCCAAAGTGCTGGGATTACAGGCTTGAGCCACCGCGCCCGGCCTTATATGCATTATTTAAACAACACCATGAGGAATCTATTTTGTGATAGGAAACCGTCCCCTATGAAGTAGCTCACCCAAGGTCACATATATAGTGGATTCAGTCTATGTGTGTTTACTCCCAAATCCTGTTCCCTTCACCACTAGAGTAAAGTGGCAGCCACCAACTTTTCTCTGTAGAACAGTTTATTACATTTCTTCTATGGCAGAAGTCTCTTGATTTCATGTACTTTTTTTTAGTTAGTAAATACAACATTGCTTAAATGCACATTGTTTCTTGAATTGTGAACAAGAATCAGTTGGTTGTGGGATATACTGGTTGTGTGACAAGGTTAAGCCAATGATAAGGTATTGAGATAATTCAATATTGTCTAAAAAGTAATCTCAGGGGCTGAGCATGATGGTTTACACATATTATAATCCCAGCACTTTTGGAGGCTGAGGCCAGTGGATGGCTTGATCTCAGGAGTTCAAGACTAGCCTGGGCAACATGGCAAAACCCATCTCTATGAAAAATACGTAAAATATTAGTTGAGTGGTAGTGCACACCTGTAGTCCTAGCTGAGGTGGGAGGATGGCTTGAGACGGGGAGGCAGAGGTTGCAGTGAGTTGAGATCACACCACTGTATTCCTACTTGGGTGACAGAGCTAGATCCTGGCTCAAAAAGAAAAAAAAAGTAACCCCAGTTCCTTTATGAATATGTATCAAGCATGTATATAAAACATAAAACCTATTTCCCTATTTTTTGATTTTTAATTTTTTCTAGTTTTTTTTAATTTTTAATTTTTGTGGGTACATTGTTGGTATATATATTTAGGGGTACATGAGATGTCCTGATACAGAGATGCAATGTGAAATAAGCAAGTCATGGAGAATGGGGTATCCATTCCTTCAAGCATTTATCCTTTGAGTTACAAGCAATCCAACTGCAGTCTTTATTTTAAAGTATACAATTAAGTTATTATTGACTATAGTCACTCTGCTGTGCTATGAAATAGTAGGCCCTTTTTTTATTTTTTGATTTTTCTTTTCACTCTCTCAGCAGAATCAAAATAGTAGGTCTTATTCATTCTTTCTATTTTTTTTGTACCCATTCACCATCCCCGCCTCTCCCTACCCCTACCACCTTCTCACTACCATTCTCAGCATTTGATAATCATCCTTCTCCTCTATATTCATGAGTTCAGTGATTTTTAGATACCACAAATAAGTGAGAACACGTGATATTTGTCTTTCTGTGTCTGGCTTATTTTACTTAGCATAGTGATCTCTGGTTCTATCCATGTTGTTACAAATGACTGGATCTCATTATTTTTTATGGCTGAATAGTACTCCTGTATATGTATGTACCACATTTTCTTTATCCATTGATCTGCTGATGGACACTTAGGTTGCTTTCAAATCTTAGCTATTGGAAACAGTGCTGCAATAAACATGACAGAGCAGATATCTCTTCCATATGCTGATTTCCCTTCATATATCTCACAGTGGGATTGCTGGGTGTGCTTAGTTTTTAGTTTTTTGAGGAATGTCCAAACTGTTCTCCATAGGGATTGTACTAATTTACATTCTTACCAAAGTGTACAGCATTGTCTTTCCTGCACATCCTCTCCAGCATTTGTTCTTGGCTGTCTTTTGGAGAAAAGCAGTATCTCATTGTAGTTTTGATTTGCATTTCTCTGAAGATCAATAATGTTGAGCACCTTTTCATATGCCTGTTTGCCATTTATATGTCTTCTTTTGAGAAATGTCTAGTCCAATCTTCTGCTCATTTTTTAGATGAGATTATTAGATATTTTCTATTAATCTCTTATCAGATGGGTAGTTTGCAAATATTTTCTCCCATTCTGAGGGCTGTCTCTTCACTTTATTGTTTCCTTTTCTGCGAATTTTACCTTGACTTCATCCTGTTTGTCCATTTTTGCTTTGGTTGATTGTGCTTGTGGGCATTGCTCAAGAGATTTTTGCCCAGATCATTGTCCTGGAGATTTTCTCCAATATTTCCTTGTAATAATTTCATAATTTGAGGTTTTTAAGTCTTTAATTCATTTTGATTTGATATTTGTATATGGCAAGAGATAGGAGTCTAGTTTCATTCTTCTGTGTATAGATATCCAGTTTTCCCAGTACCATTTATTGAAGAGACTGCCTTTTCACCAGTGTATGTTCTTTGCACCTTTGTTGAAAATAAGTTCACTGCAAATGTATGGCTTTGTTACTGCATTCTCTATTCTGTTCCATTGGCCTGTGTGTGTGTGTGTGTGTGTGTGTGTGTGTGTGTGTGTGTGTGTGTTTTAAGCCAGAACCTTGCTATTTTGATTACAATAGCTTTGTAGTATAATTTGAAGTCGGGTAATGTGATTCCTCCAGTTTTATTCTTTTTACTTAGGGTAGCTTTGACTATTGTGGGTCTTTTGTAGTTGCATATACATTTTTGAATTTTTTTTCTATTTCTGTGAAGAATGTCAATGGTATTTTGATAGGAATTGCATTGAATCTGGAGGTTGATTTGGGTAGCATGGACATTTTAACAATATTGATCCTTCCAATCCATGGATATGGAATATTTTCCATTTTTTTGATGTCCACTTCAATTTTTTTCATCAGTGTTTTGTAGTTTCCGTTGTAGAGATTGTTCACTTCTTTGGTTAAGTAAATTCCTCAGTATTTAATTTTATGTGTGGCTATTGTAAATGGAATTACTTTTAAAAATATCCTTTTCACATTTTTCACTATTGGCATATAGGTTTTTGCATGTTGATTTGTATCATGCAACTTTACTGAACCTATTAGTTCTGATAGTTTTCTTGCGGAGTCTTTAGGTTTTTCCAAATATAAGATTATATCATCTACGAACAATGATGATTTGACTTCTTTCTTTGCAATTTGATGCCTTTTATATCCTTCTCTTGTCTGACGGCTCTAGCTAGGACTTCCAATACATGTTAATTAACAGTGGTGACAATGGGCATCCTTGTCTTATTCCAGATCTTGGGGGAAAGGCTTTCAATTTTCCCCATACGGTATCATACTATCAGTGGGTCTGTCATATATAGCTTTTATTGTGTTGAGGTATATTTCTTTTATCTTCAGATTTTTTTTAATCTGAAGAGATATTTATTTATATTTTACTTTGAGACAGAGTCTTGCTCTGTCACCCAGGCTGGAGTGCAGTGGTGCAATCTTGGCTTACTGCAATCTCTACCTCCTGAGTTCAAGTGATTCTTCTGCCTGAGCGTCCTGAGTAACTGGGACTATAGGCACGTGCCACCGTGCCTGGCTACTTTTTGCATTTTTAATAGAGATGGAGTTTCACTATGGCCAAGTTGGCCTCAAACTCCTGATCTCATGATCCACCCACCTCTGCCTCCCAAAGTGCTAGGATTATAGGCGTGAGCCATTGTGCCCAGCCTCCAATATATCTGGCAGCAGATTTCTCAGTGGAAATCTTGTAGGTTGGAAGTGAGTGGCTTTAAAATTCTGAGGGGGAGAAGAAAAAACAAACTTTTATCCTAGAATTCTATATCCAGTGAAAATGCCTCTTAAATATGAAGGAGAAATACATACTTTTCCAGACATACAAAAGCTGAGGGATTTTGTTAATACCAGACTCATACTACAACAAATGATAAAGGGAGTTGTGAAAGAAAAGGACATTTATGAGCAAGAAGAAATCATCTGAAGGTGCAAAACTCACTGATAATTGTGAGTACATGTGCACATACAGAATATTACAACACTTTAATTTTGGTGTGTAAAGTACTCATATCTTGAGTAGGAAGATCAAAAGATAAACCTATCAAAAATAATAACTACAACAACATTTCAAGGCACAGACAGTATGATAAGGTATAGAGACCAAAAAAGGTTAAAAATTGGGGGCAGGGGGGAGTTAAAGTATAAGTTAAAGTGTTTAATATTAGTTTTCTTTGCTTTTTTTTTTTTTTTTTTTTTTTTTAGTTTATGCAATCAGTATTAAGTTGTCATTAGTTTAAAATAATGGATTATAAGATGCCATTTGCAAGCATCATGGTAACCTTAAAGAAAAACAACCTATAGCATTACCCCAAAAATATAAAGCAAGACATTAAAACATACCACCAGAGAAAATCACTTTCACAAAAAAGAAGACAGGAAGGAACAAAAGACCATAAAACAACCAGAAAACAAATTTTAAAATGACAGGAGTAAGTCCTTATTAATCAATAATAACACTTAATGTAAATGGACTAAACTCTTCAATCAAGACCTAGACTGGCTGAATGGAAAACAAAACAAAACAAAACAAAACAAAACAAAAACAGCTTCAACTATCTATTGCCTACAAGAAACACACATCACCTAGAAAGGCACACATAGACTGGAAATAAAGGGATGGACAAAAAATATTCCATGCAAATGGAAACCAAAAAGAACAAAACTGCCTATTCTTATGTAAATTAAAATAGAGTTCAAGACAAAAACCATAAAAAGAGACAAGGTCATTATATAAGGATAAGGGGTCAAGTCAGGAAGAAAATGTAACAATTACATATGTGGCCAACACTGGAGCACTCAGTTATATAAAATGAATATTATTAGAACTAAAGAAAAAGATGAGCCAATAACTTTAATAATAATAACTGGAGACTTCACTACCCCACTTTCAGCATTGGACAGATCATCCGGATAGAAAATCAACAAAGAAATATTAGACTTACTATTCAGTATAGACCAAAGGGACCTAATAAATATTTACTGAATATTTCTAATGGCTACAGAATACACATTATTTTTCTCAGCAAATGGATTATTATCAAGGATAGATTCTATATTAGGTCACAAAACAAGTCTTAAAAATTTCCAAAAATTGAAATCATGTGAAGTATCTTCTCTGACTACAACAGAATAAAACTAGAAATTAGTAACAAAAGGAACTTAGGAAAATACAATGCCCATGGAGGTTAAACAATATGCTCCTAAATGACTATTGGGTCAATGAAAATATCAAGAAAGAAATTAAAAAAATTATTGAAGCAAATTAAAATGGAAACACAACATACCAAAACCTATAGGAAACAATGAAAGCAGTACTAAGAGAAAAATTTATAGCAATAAGTGCCTATATCAAAAAAGTAGAAAAACTTTAAATAAACAACCTAATGGTGCATCTTAAAGAATTAGGAAAGCAAGAGCAAACCAAACCCAAAATTAATAGAAGAAAGCAAATAATAAATGTCAGAATAGAAATAAAAATTTTACAAAAACAAAAATATAAAAGATCAACGATAGAAAAAGCTGTTTTACTGAAAACATAAACAAGGCCAGAGGTGGTGGTTCATGCTTATAATCCCAGCACTTTGGGATGCTGAGAAGGGAGGATTGCTTGAGCCCAGGAGTTTGAGAACAGCTTGGGCAACATAGCAAGACCTTTCTACTGAAAATTAAAAAATTAGCCAGGCAAAGTGGTGCACACTCGTAGTCTCAGCTACTTCAGAGACTAAGGTGGGAGGATTGTTTGAACCTGGAAATCAAGCTTGCAGTGAGCTATGATTGCACCACTGCACTCCAGCCTGGGCAACAGGATAAGCCCATGTTTCCAAAAAAAAAAAAAAAAAAAAAAAAAAAAAAGAAAAGCAAAAACACCAGAATCAACAAACCTTTAGTTAGAGATAAAAAGGCCCAAGTAAATAAAATTAGAGATCAAAAGGAGGCATCACAACTGATATTGAAAAAATCAAAGCATCATTAGAGACTACTATGAGAAACTATATGCCAGTAAATTGGAAACCCTAGTAGAAACAGGCAAATTCCTAGACACATAAAACCTATCAAGATTGAACTATGAAAAAATCCAAAACCTCAATAGACCAATAACAAGAGATGAGATCAAAGCCATAATAAACAATCTCCCAGCAAAGAAAAGCCCAGGACCTAATGGCTTCACTGCTGAATTTTACCAATCATTTAAGAACTAATGGTGATCCTACTGACACTGTTCTGAAAAATGGAGGAAAAGGGAATACTTCCAAATTTATCCTATGAGACCAGTATTATCTTGATACCAAAACCAGAAACATCAAAACAAGAAAATTACAGGCGGATATTCCTGATGAACATTGATGCAAAAATCTTCAACAAAATACTACCAAACTGAATTTAACAATACAGTAGAAAGATTATTTATCATGATCAAGTAGGACTTATCCCAGGGATGCAAAGATGGTTCAACATACACAAATTATTCAACATGATACACCCTATCAACAGAATGAAGGACAAAAATCATACGATCATTTCAGCTGATGCTTGAAAAACATTTGATAAAGTTCAACATCCCTTCATAATAAAAACTCTCAAAAAAACTGGGAAGGAACATACCTCAACATAATAAAAACCATATATGACAGAACCATAGCTAGTGTCATATTGAAAGCGGAAAAGGTGAAAGCGTATTCTGTAAGATCTGGAACAATACAAGGATGCCCAGTTTTACCACTGTTATTCAACATAGTATTGGAGGTCCTAGCTAGAGCAATCAGACAAGAGAAGGGTATAAAGGACCTCCAAATTGGAAAGGAAGAAATCAAATGATCCTTGTTTGCAGATTATTTGAGCTTACACCTGGAAAAGCCTAGACTCCACAAGAAAACTATAGAATGGATAAATTAATTGAGTAAATTTGCAAGAGATAAAATCAACATACAAAAATCAGTAGCATTTTCATATGCCAAAAGCAAACACTGCAAAAGAAATTAAGAAATTAATCCCATGTATAGCTATAAACAAAATACGTAGGAATAACTTTATTCAAAGAAGTGAAAGATCTCTGCAATGAAAACTATAAAATATTTATGCAAGAAATTGAAGAGGACACAAAAGCATGGAAAGATATCCCGTGTTAATGTATTTGGTAGAATCGGTATTGTTAAAATGTTCATACTACCTAAAGCAATCTAAGAATCTACAGAATCTTATTCAACGTAAACTCCATCAAAATATGATGACTTTCTTCACAGAAATAGAAAAAATAATTCTGAAATTTGTATGGAACCACAAAAGACCCAGAATAGCCAAAGCTATCCTAAGCGAAAAGAACAAAACCAGAGGAATCATATTACCTGACTTCAAATTATACTACAAAGCTACAGTAACCAAAATGTCATGGTACTGGTATAAAAATATACTAGCAGAGCAAAATAGAGAGCTCAGAAATAAATCTTTACAACTACAGTGAACTAATTTTCAATTAAGGTGCCAAGAACATACATTGGGGAAAGGATAGTCTCTTCAATAAATGGTATTAAGAAAAAACTATACTCCATCTCTTGCCATATATAAAAATTAAATCAAAATGCATGAAAGACTTAAATCTCAAATCTCAAACTATGAAACTACTAATAGAAAACATTGGAGAAAATCTTCAGGGCAAAGATTGGTCTGGGCAAAAATTTCTTGAGCAATAGCCTATAAGCACAGGTAACCAAAGCAAAAATGGACAAATGGGATCACATCAAGTTAAAAACTTTCTGCATGACAAAGGAAATGATAAACAAAGTGAAGAAGCAACCCACAGAATGGGAGAAACTATTTGCAAACTCTTCGTTTGACAAGGGATTAATAACCAGAATATATAAAGAGCTCAAACAACTCAATAGGAAAAAAAATCTAATAATCCAAAGATTGGAATAGACATTTCTCAAAAGAAGACATATGGCAAACAGATATATGGAAAGATGCTCAATATCATTGATCATCAGAGAAATGTGAATAAAAACTACAATGAAATATAATCTCAACTCAGTTAAATTGATTCTTCTCCAAAAGAGAGTAATAACGAATGCTGAGTAGGATAGAGAGAAAAGGGAATGTTTATACACTGTTGGTGGGAACATGCATTTGTACAGCCACTATAGAGAATAGTATGGAGGTTCTTCAAAAAGCTAAAAATAGAACTACCGTATGATTCAGCAATCTCACTGTTAGGCATAAACCCCAAAGAAAGGAAATCAGTATATCAAAGAGATATCTGCATTCCTATGTTTATTGCAGCACTATTCACAATAGCCAATTTTTAGAAGCAACCCAGGGGTCCATCAACAGACAAATGGGTAAGCAAAATGTGGTACATATAAGCAATGGAGTACTATTCAGATATAAAAGGAATGAAATTCTGTCATTTGCAACTACATAGATGGAACTGGAGGACATTATGTTAAGTGAAATAAGCCAGATACAGTAACACAACCTTCACATGTTCTCATTTGTGGGAGCTAAAAGTTAAAACAATTGAACTCATGGACATAGACAGTAGAATGAATGTTACCAGAGGCTGGGAAGCACAGTGGGAAGGGAGAAATGGTGGTGGTTGATGGGTACAAAAATATAGTTAGATAGAATGAATGGGATCTAATATTTGCTAGCATAACAGGATAGTTTTAGTCAACAATATTCTCGTTTAAAAATATCTAAAAGAGTATCTTTGGAATGTTTATAACACCAAGAAATGATAAATGCTTGAGGTGATGAATATTCCATTTACTTCATGTGATTATTAAACACTGTATGCCTTTATTAAAATATCTTATGTACCCCATAAGTATATACACCTACTATGTACGCATAAAAATGAAAAATGAAAAAACAAATTAACAATAACTACACACCTGGGGGAACATCTAATGTCTTCGGATATGGCAATTTCTTGTGTTTATCAATATCTATTCACCCAGTTTATCAGTATATAAACATGTTTATCAGTAAATAAACTGCTTTAAAAATAATTGTCTATTAATCCACACTGCTATATATAAACATGTTTATCAGTAAATGTTTATTTACTGATAAATATTTATTTATGCATCTTTGACAGCATAAATATTTATCAGTAAATAAACATGTTTATATATAGCAGTGTGGATTAATAGACTTAATTATTTTTAGAGCAGTTTTGTGTTTATAGTAAAATTCAGAGAAAGGTACAGAGATTTCCCACATATTCTCTGTATATAAACATGTTTATTTACTGATAAACATGTTTATATATAGAAGTATGGATTAATAGACTTAATTTTTTTAGAGCAGTTTTGGGTTTATAGTGAAATTCAGGGAAAGGTGCAGAGATTTCCCACATACTCTGTCCCCACGTAAGTATAGCCTCTCCCATTATGAACGTTCTTCACCAAAGTGGTACATTTGTTACAAGTGATGAACTTACATTGACACATCATTATCACCCAAAGTCCATAGTTTACATTAGGATTCTCTCTTGGTGTTGTATATTTTACAGGTTTGGCTAAATGTATAATGACATGTGCTCACCAGCTATAATATCACACAGAGTAGTGTTACTCCCTTAAAGATTCTCTGTGCTCTGTCAATCTATCCCTTCCTCCCTCCCTAATCCCTGACAACCACTGATTTTCTTCCTGTCTGTATAGTTTTCACTTTTCTTAAATGTTGTATAGCTGGAATCATACATGTGTACTCTTTTCACATTGACTTTTATCACTCAGTAATATGCATTTAAGTTTTCTCCATTCTTTTTATTGGCTTGATAGCTAATCTTTTTAGTACCAAACAATACTTCATTACCTGGATGTACCACAATTTACTTACTATATTTATGCATTTACCTACTCAAAGGCATGTTGGTTACTTTTAAGTTTTGGCAATTAGGAGTAAAGCTGCTATAAATACCCATGTGCAGGTTTTTGTGTGGCTATATATTTTCAATTTCTTTTGAAAAATATCAAGAAGGGTTGATTGCTGGATAATATGGTAAGAGTATGTTTAGTTTTGCAAGAAACCGTCAAACTGTATTTTGATGTAGCTGTACCATTTTGTATTTCCACCAGCAATGAATAAGAGTTCCTATTTCTGTACATCTTTGACAGCATTTGCTGTTGTCAATGCCTAGATTTTGGCTATTCTAATAGGTATATAGTGGTATCTCATTGTTGCTTTTATTTGCATTTTCCTAATGACATATGATGTGTAGAGTATCTTTCCATATGCTTATTTGACATCTATAGATCTTTGATGAGGTGTCTATTAAGGTCTTTGGCCAATTTTTAATTGTTTCATTTTCTTACTGTTGAGTTTTAAGAGTTCTTTGTATATTTTGGATAACAATCCTTTATCAAATATATCTTTTACAAATATTTTCTTCCATTCTGTGGCTTTTTACATTTTCTTGACAGTGTTTTTCCCAGAGCAGAACATTTTAATTTTAATGAAGTCCAGTTTATCAATCCTTTCTTTCATAGATTGTGACTTTTTTTTTTTTTTTTTTTTTTTTTTTTTATGGGTAAATTTTTTTGTCTGTTGCCAAGAAAGTGAACGGAAACATTCCTCGCCCTTCCAACCACCCCCCCCACTGTTCTCAGGTATGCTCTC
>NW_022436944.1:1162056-1207385 GCF_009761245.1 Sapajus apella
AAGTGCAATGGCATGATCTCAGCTCACTGCAACCTCCGCCTCCCGGGTTCAAGTGATCTCCTACCTCAGCCAGCTGAGTAGCTGGGATTACAGGTGCCCACCAACATGCCCAGCTAATTTTTGTATTTTCAGTAAAGACAGAGTTTCACCATCTTGGCCAGGCTGGTCTCAAACCTCTGACATCATGATCCATCTGCCTCAGCCTCCCAAAGTCCTGGGATTACAGGGCATGAACCACTGTGCCCGGTGCATTTGGTGTTTTTTTTTTTTTTTTTATAATATATATTTTTTATTATACTTTAGATTTTGGGGTACATGTGCAGATCATGCAGGATTGTTGCATATGTACATACATGACAAGGTGGTTTGCTGCCTCCATTCCCCCTGTCACCTATATCTGGCATTTCTCCCCATGTTATCTCTCCCCAACCTCCCCACCCCCTGCTGTCCCTCCCGTACCCCCCCAATAGACTCCAGTATGTGCTGTTCCCCTCCCTGTGTCCATGTGATCTCATTGTTCAACACCCACCTATGACTGAGAACATGAGGTGTTTGATTTTCTGTTCTTGTATCGGTTTGCTGAGAATGATAGTTTCCAGATTCATCCATGTCCTTACAAAGGACACAAACTCATTGTTTTTTCTGGCCGCATAGTATTCCATGATGTATGTGTGCCACATTTTCCTTGTCCAGTCCATCATCGATGGGCATTTGGGTTGGTTCCAGGCCTTTACTATTGTAAACAGTGCTGCAATGAACATACGTGTGCATGTGTCTTTGTAATAGAATGATTTGTAATCCTTTGGATATATACCCAGTAATGGGATTGCTGGGTCAAATGGAATTTCTATTTCTAGATCCTTGAGGAATTGCCACACTGTCTTCCACAATGGTTGAACTAATTTACACTCCCACCAACAGTGTAAAAGTGTTCCTATTTCTCCTCATCCTCTCCAGCACCTGTCTCCAGATTTTTTAATGATTGCCATTCTAACTGGAATGGGATGGTATCTCAATGTGGTTTTGATTTGCATTTCTCTAATGACCAGAGATAATGAGCATTTGTTGGCCTCATATATGTCTTCTTTTGAAAAGTGTCTGTTCATATCCTTTGCCCACTTTTGAATGGGTTGGTTTTTTTTTTTTTCTCTTGTAAATCTGTTTTAGTTCTTTGTAGATTCTGGATATTAGCCCCTTGTCAGATGGGTAGATTGCAAAAATTTTTTCCCATTCTGTTGGTTGCCAGTTCACTCTAATGATTGTTTCTTTTGCTGTACGGAAGCTCTGGAGTTTAATAAGATCCTATTTGTCTATTTTGGCTTTTGTTGCCAATGCTTTTGGTGTTTTAGTCATGAAGTCCTTGCCTATGCCTATGTCCTGAATGGTTTTGCCTAGGTTTTCTTCTAGGGTTTTTAATGGTGTTAGGTCTTATGTTTAAGTCTTTGGTGTTCTATCTAAAAAAATCATTGCCAAGCCCAAGGTCATCTATATTTGCTCTTATGTTATTTTTTTAGGAGTTAAAAAAAAATCAGCTATGGAGTCTTAAGGATTGTCCTATCTTTTAGTTTATATTAAACAATAGAGTCCAACAGTGTTCTGTTTGTTAATTAATTAATTTTTTGAGACAGGGTCTCACACAGTCACTCAGGCTGGAGTGCAGTAGCACAATCATGGCTCACTGTAGCCTCAAACTCCTTGGCCCAAGTGATCCTTCCATCTCAGCTTCCTGAGTAGCTGGGACCATGTGTGCACACCACTATGCCTGGTCAACATTAATTTTTTTTTTTTTAGACAGAGGCTTGCACTGTCACCCAGGCTGGAGTGCAGTGGTGTGGTCTCAGCTCACTGCAACCTCTGCTCCCTGGGTTCAAGCGATTATCCTGCCTCAGCCTCCCAAGTAGCTGGGACTACAGGAACGTGCCACCACACCCAGCTAATTTTTGTACTTTTAGTAGAGATGGGATTTCAATATATTGGCCAAAGCTTATCTCGAAATCCTGACCTCATGATCTGCCCACCTCAGCCTCCCAAAGTGCTGGGATTACAGGCGGGAGCCACCACACCTGGCAAAAAGTTTTTTTTAGAGACGGTATCTCACTATGTTGCCCAGACTGGTCTCAAACTCCTGGGCTCAAGCAATCCTCCCACCTCAGCCTTCCCAAGTGCTGAGATAACAGGTGTGAGCCACTGTACCTGGCCTGTTTTTAAAAAATCACCTGTGATACTTTGAATTATGAATAAGTTGTCTTTTTGTTGTTGCCCGTTCCTTCTTTTGAAATTCTTCATACTGGGGGTTTGTGATCAACTCCAGCTTTTCATGTGGTTCATTGGGCGTGCCTCTTTGTTCCCTGTGTTGAGAAAGTTCAAACTGCAAGTGAATGATTGGGTGGCAGGGATGTGGCTTCTGTGTGTCAGAATGTGGTAGCTGGTTCAGTGATTTATCTGATGGGAAATTTTCTCTGGGAGAGAAGTGTTGATGCTGTCCTCTAATTCAGCTACCTCTGCTTTATTGAACAAAGCTAAACCAGCTTTGAAAGCAAATGGAAGACAGCATGGTAAACCACAGGCAGAAAGACAGAGCTCTTGAGTATTCCTGACCAAGTAAAGACCTGACAAGGAAGAATATGGTTGACAGCATTTCTTAGAACATGCTTCAAGGACCACATTAAAACATTTCCACAGGGTACAGGCTTCAATCAGCAGAAGATGTTCTTGTATCCCAAGTACCACAGGGTCGAGTTTTCCAATGACCCTAGCACAGCAGCCAACACAAGGGCTGCTGGAGTAATTAAAAAGATTTCATTAAGTGTCAGCAAAAGCTGTGGCCAACTGTAGGCAACTTTTATGCGTTATGTTCAGGTCTCTCCAAAAACATTCAGCCTAATCTAATTGAATTAAATATTAAGGTAGGAAAACATTGATTAAAAAGGAAAATTTGTTCTGCTTTGGTGACAATGTTTTAAGAAATCCTTCTGCTTTATTTAATTTGTAAAATATATAAATGATTGGAATAAATTCTTCTCAAGGACACTTTTCAAACAGATGCATATACTCCCTTTCAGAAGTTTTACTGACTTTGGATTCACTTTCACCTAACATTAATTATCTACTGCATTAGCCATTAAGTTCTAACAAACTACAAATAGCTATTGTCCCAACTCTATAGTTGAGAAAAGGGGACTTAAAAATGTTAAATAATTTATCCAAAAATCACACAACCAGTAAATGGGAGTAAACTCCAATTGACTCATGCAAGTTAATTATATTGCCTTTAAAAATAATTTTATTATATACATATACACACACACAAATATATATATTTAAAAGCAGTTGTTATGTCAGATGTGTATTATGTTTATCTCATTAGCGGAGCCTCATTCTACTGATGTGAAAATATTTATGCTAATCACACTTATAGGAATTTGTGGATAGAACAATAAAATTATTTTCCTAGCTTGGTTAGCTCACTGTATATTTTTTCCCATTGACTTTACCAGTGAGAAGAAGATGGAAACAGTATGAATGTGCGACATTGTCTCAAAGTGAGCCAGGTGAGATATTTGGCCACGAGTTTGTAGTGTTTTTTTTTTTTTTTTTTTTTTTTTTTTTTGAGACGGAGTTTCGCTCTTGTTTCCCACGCTGGAGTGCAATGGCGCAATCTCGGCTCACTGCAACCTCCGCCTCCTGGGTTCAGGCAATTCTCCTGCCTCAGCCTCCTGAGCAGCTGGGATTACAGGCACGCGCCACCATGCCCAGCTAATTTTTTGTAGCTTTAGTAGAGACGGGGTTTCACCGTGTTGACCAGGATGGTCTCGATCTCTTGACCTCGTGATCCACCCGCCTCAGCCTCCCAAAGTGCTGGGATTACAGGCTTGAGCCACCGCGCCCGGCCGAGTTTGTAGTGCTTTTGAGGGATGATGGCATTTATCTAAAACAAAGCCCATTTTACATGTCTCTCCCTAGCTCACCTGCAAAGAAAGTCACTGTCAAAAAGCCACATTCTTATTCTTCAGAAATGTGTTCTGTCTAGTTTCATTAAAGACCCACTTTTTCTTTTTTTTTTTTTTTCACCTTGTGATCCTGCGAAGCTTGGTAACATTTTATTCAGGCAATACCAATTGTCAATACGGGCAATGAGCAACAAGACATTGGAGAAGGGGTAAGTGATCAAAAAAGTCCAGAAGAAAAATAACTCATATAAGGAAAACTGCACAAACAAGACAGTACTTCTGTCAGAGACCTGTGGGAACACATCAAAATAGGTGAAGATAGAGACAAATTTGGAGATTGAAAGGAGTTTATAGATTAAGACCTTTGTCTAAAAGCATAGCCACATAAAGAGAATTTGTGGGAACACATAATTGAAAAGTCTCATAGGGTGACAGCTTTAAGACAGGTGGATCTGGAAGTAGTAGAATGCTATCAAGGGCTGATCTGCTTTCCTCTGTTTTTTTTTCTTAGACAGGCTCTTCCGTTTGGGAACAAGGTGGGGGCTTACAGCACCAGACTTTTTTCTTTACAGATTAGCAATCCCCAAAACAAACAAGCAAAAGCTTTCTCCTCCAATAGTTTTGGCAAGAATTTTGTTGGTCTGGCTTGATTCACATGCCCATGGATGGCCATTTCTCCAAGGGAAATAGAGGGTGATGGATCAGGATAAAGGCAATAGACATACTTAATCAGCAGAAAAAGAAGGAGGTTAACAATTCATCCTCAGGATATGAGGAGAAAGTAGGAAGAAGGGACATTAGGAAGTGAAGAGAGAAAACTTTTGGCATCAATGCAGTAAGTCTACAGAGATTAGTAAAATGATTACTTAGCCGCCCTGAGGGTCTAATTGAAGTTAGATAGCATGGATTTGTCAGTAAGCCATTAAACCCAGTTTTCAGGTTGTCTTTCAGTAGACCTAGGATTGGCCTAAAGTCTGGAAGGGGAGAAATCAGGTGATAGCAAAGTTGTGGTGAAGATTCAGTCCAGGCAGAGGCATGATGCAATGGAATGTAGATGGTGGCTGGTGGACTAATAATGGGGATGGGTTAAAGGACTGAAGGTCCTAAGACAGATGAAAATCAGATTTAGAAAGAGGGGTGGAATGTAGTTGGCGCAGGACAGATTTTCTGGAGGTACAAGATATTTGGGTGGAATAGAGACAGAAGGTGAAGATGGAGTCATAGTTGGGTACTGCTGTAGATTTTGTTTTCTGTGGAGCAGTGCTGAGATGGAGTTCCAAAGGCTCATTAAAGAGTAAGACCAGTGAAAGGAAAAGAGGAGGAAGGATTGCACAGGAGGAGCCAACAGATCATGAGGCAGCTCTGACAAACTCTTTGCCTTTCCAATTAGGAGCTCCAGGGCAATGAATGCCAACTAAAGGAATCTTACACAGGGTGGAAATGGCTGGACCCTCAAACCACCATCTTGCCTAGTCATTGGCCTGATGCTACATGAAAAGTTCATGCTCTTTGCTGAGGCAATCTCTGAAAGAGCTGGTAGCTACAGGCTGTTAGATAACTGCTCAGGAATTTGGGATTAAACCCATCATGTTGTGCATTCCCCTGCTACTGACAGGGTAGGGCATATGACCTAAATGATCCAATCAGACATAGATGGAGGAGAGTACCCCCCACCCCTTACCACACAGGGACAACAGCAAGGAAAAACATGGAGCAAGTTGCTTCTGGCAGCCTCCATAAACTCTTGAGGGGAACCAGCTCTAGGATTAAGTTTACAGAGCGAGAAGACAGAAACAACCTTGATCCTTGAATTATTGATGGCATTGTTGAGCTGCTCAGTCATGCAGCCATGAATTCTGATTTATCCTTAACAATTCCTGTTATGTAAATTAAATGTCCTTATCAGTAAGTTAACATGAGTTGGGAGTTTAGATTCTCGTAGCCAAAAGCATCCTGACTGATAGGAGGGTATTAAGGAGTTCTCAGAGTAATTAAGCTAGGTAGAGTCCTAGGGTAATGGCAGAGAAAAAGATGGAGAGGTAGGTTTTGGTTAGCATCATGGAGTAACATGGAGAACTTTCCTTGAAGTTAGTAGGTAATCATGATCTTGGCAAGAGGCAGTACAAAGAGAGGGCAAGGAATTTTAAAAGAGGGGTACTGTTAGGAGTTGGGAAATGATATATAGTGTGATTAAAAGCATGAGATCTAGGCTCAGGATTGTGTTCAGAGCTTAATTTGCCTTAAGTTTAAATTCTGGCTCTACCATTTTGTGGTATCATCTTTGGCAAGTTAATCTCTCTGGACAACAATTTCTTTATCTCCAGAAAGGTGGTTGTAAGGATTGAATAGGATGATACTTAATCAGGTACCTAGTACATATTAAAGCTCAATAAATATTACCTTAAAAATTATATCACATAAATGAAAACTGTTTCTCAACTAAAACCACATCATTAACCGTAACCTCTAAACTCTCTAGTTTGTATCCAGAAAAAGTTTAAAAGTTTGGGAAAGAAGAGCTAGAAATTCTGTTTGTGTGGTGGAGGAAATGGGTGGGGGAGTGAATTTATTATAGTAGGTTGGTTTAAAAACTTTAAAAAATTTATATAGTTTTGAGAGGTACATAGGCAGATTTCTTACATGGATGTGTTGTGTAATGGTGAAGTCTGAGCTTCTAGTGTGCTGTTCACCTGAATTAGTAAACAGTGTACTCAAAAGGCAATTTTTGAAACCTTATCTCCTTGCTACCTTCTCCCCTTTAGAAGTCCCCAGTGTCTGTTGTTTCTCCCCATATGTCCATGTTTGCCCAGTCTTTAGCTCCCACTTATAACTGAGAACCTGTAGTCTGGTGGTTTGATTTTGCCTCTTCTGTCTGTGGATTGGAAGTGGAGAAACACCGGCTCAGAAGTGGAGGAGGAACTGATTGCTTCCTTTGCATGTAGGAGAGGGTGGAGCTGAGGTGCATGGGTGTGAAAGTGTGTGAGGTATGGCTGGGGTGTGGAGGAATGAGGTAACAGTTGCAGGAAGTGGACTGGAGGGTCTCACAAATGGGAGGTCAAGGGCGGAGTGATAAATGAGGACCTGAGTTTTGGAAGACTTTATAGGCCAAAAAGACTTTATAGGCCGACACATCCGCAGTTCCAAAGGGCTCCAAATGATAGCCAGGGCCTGGCTCCAAATGATAGCCAGGGCCTGGCTCAGGCGCTGTTCAAAAACACCCACCCTGATGTTAATGATCAGCAACAGCCTGAAGAAGGGGGTCACATCTCCCACTTACATGGAATGTATTTTGCTTTCTAACTGTGTTCAGACTGTGCTAATTTTGCATGGCTGAAACATTTACTTCCCTGGTGTCTGAAATAGGCACGATGGTGGAACCAGCCACCAGGGAAAGAAGGCTTGCTCTTCTCTACTCCCCATGGAGCCTGTTGTGAACGTGCTGCCAGGTCACTAGCAGTCTGTAGTCATGTTTGTGTCCACTGTTTCAAGTTCCCCAGGGAGATATGAGGAATTCCGGAGACAGTGGTGCTGCCCAGCTGCATGTGTCCAGAGGTCACTCTGCTACTCTGTTTGGGGTCAGAGAAGTAGGGAAAAGAATGGAGTGGACATGCAGTGCCGGCATGAGAGCTTTTGCCAAGATCAAAATGTTCCCCATCGCTGCGAGCAGATGAGATCTTGGAACCTGGACTCACACAGTCCCAGCTCCAGCAGGGCTTCTGGCAACAACCCCAGTGTCTTCAGCTACAGACACCACCTCTGTGAATGCCAAGAAAAGCAAACACAGGCCCCAGATCTCCTGTTGCACCAACTGGAAAGAAGCCCACAGCAGAGGAGCTGAGCTGTGAGGACAATCTTCCTGTAGCTCTTAATTTTCCACCATTCTTCCCTCATCTGAATCAAACAAACAACACACTTGTAATAAAATTTGCAGGTGTGGCTGGTTTATATTCTGGGATTCTTTTTTGATCAAATTCCCTATAGGATGCTGGGAGAAAATGGTGAATAAAACTGTATAATGCAGTATGTCCCAGACTTTTCAGACTGAATAGAAAGGGAGGAAACCCTGGAAAAGCAGAGATTTCATTTCCCCCTTGGGAGCTGGCTCTTTTTAGTGGCCCAGGATGGTGTCACTCAAATCCTCTCCAGACAACCCTTTGGAAATATATTCCATGTTCCTCTTCTTAGGGATGTGGATAGGAGTGGGGGTGGAGATGGTTCGGTGAAGTTTGAAGAGCAAGGTAATAATGTGGCACTTTAAGATCCTGACCCTCCAAGATTGGAGACAAGACTGGGAATTTACTTGGGGAAATGCTTCTCTCAGCCTTAGGAGCAGGAAAGTAGAATTACCAATATCAAGAATGATAATGGCCACCAAGGAGAAGAAGATGTTCATAGTTTACCAAAGCAAAATGTGAGCCATTGGTGGCACACAGATGAGTGGGGAATCTGCGATCTGATGCATCTGAATTTCCAGAAAAGAAAGAACCTGGATGCTATTGGTGACTCAAGTCTTCAGATATTTCCAAGGCTTCAGTTTTCTGAATAAACAAAGTTTAATCCTATTTCCAGTCAGTTACCAGTTTTCTGAATTAAGACCAATCAACTAATTTGGGTCATATTTAATTTGTGAGGCATTGGGTTCTCTTGGATTATTCCCAAAATTAATCCTCCTTCCTGATTCCTGGATACTTTTTCTGCCTGTGTCGTCCTTCTTCTAATTCATTCTCCACTCCCTGTCACACTGTCCTGCTCAAGATACTTTATAATTAGGGAAATTTTCAAACATTAAAAAGTTTAGAGAGACTATCCTAAAAGGCCATCATATCTGTCACTCAGCAATTATCAATGTTTTATGAGTCTTCTTTATTTTTCTCCCTTATTTCAAAGCAAATCCCAGATAGTGTATTCTTTTCATTCTTGAACATAATTTCTCCTTTGTTACCTCTATGGAAAACCATGTTTCTCAGTTTTAAAATTTTTATTGTGAAATATACATACAAGAGGGTGTTTAAAATGCATAGGAATACTTAATATAAAACAAACAAAAACTAAAACAGTCATGAACCTACCTCCTAGGTTAGGAAATAGAACATTGATCCTTTTTCAAAAAAACAAAGAGTTTGACTTGTATTTCCTATCATGATTGTAAACTAGCATGAATTCTTGGTCCCTCCCCTAAGTTGACCTGTTGAAAGCTGTAGAAGAGAGAACGTCATTGCTGCCGCCATCGCCCTAGAAACACTGGGCTCTCAACTTGGCCACATCCACCCAGAATCAGACTGCCCTTGGCTCTGTGTTTCATTCTCTCAATATGTAAAAATTCCGGTGGCGGCATCTGATTAGTTAAGCCTCGGTTACATGATTATGGGTGCTAATGAGTTGGGACAAGGAATTTGCTCACCTGTTGATTTCTCTCAAGGGAGGAAGGGGCCTGCCTTTACGCATCTTTTATTTTCCCCAAATATGAAAAGGATTCATGTGCTAAACACAAAATAACAAAACCAATTTTTCCAGCATATATGTCCAGCTTAGGCCAGTCTAGACTGGAATTACCGAATGTCTTTTCTATTTAGTCTTCACGTCCTTAGAATGTATCTCTGGCCTGCTTCCCTTGTCTCCCACTCTTTGCTTAATTCGAGCCCTCATCATCCTTCAGGTATGGTAGCTTTGTCTTTGTATTACTCTAAAAGCAGATTCTGAGGTAAAGATTTGAGTGCAAATCATTTATTTGGGAGGTGAGAACCACAAGGATAGAAGAGTGGGGAAGTGAGACAAGGAAGGGTAAATAGCCAAAAGTTCTGTTATCAAGCTGGCTACCACTGTGGGTCATTGGAGTTTAATCCCAGCTGGGACTAACATGCTCTAGAGTCACACACCAGTCTCCTTGTCACTGATGTAGAAGATGTTGCTGGGACACTCATTCTCTGACACTTCAAGCCTGCCACAACCAACAAAGTGGG
The DNA here is from genome assembly GCF_009761245.1 of Sapajus apella. Lineage (NCBI taxonomy): Eukaryota > Metazoa > Chordata > Mammalia > Primates > Cebidae > Sapajus > Sapajus apella. The sequence goes on from NW_022436944.1 coordinate 1,171,967, forward strand.
CTCCAGCAGTCGTAGAAAGCTCTTAGGTGATGCAAAGCAGGTGCTGGCATCTGGAAGACTGGTGTTATGGCAGTGAAATCCTATGGGTAAGGTGGTAAGGGTGGGCACTAGAAGCATGGGGTTCAGGCCTTCTATCTTCCTTGCATATATTATACCCTTACTGATAACCTAATTTCCTATTTTTCAGCTGTAGTGATATTTCTAAAACTGAAATTTGATTGTGTTATGGCCCCACCAAACATACTTTTAAGGCTTTCCATAGCTTTCTATATAAGATCTAAATAATTTAGCAAAGTCTGCAAGGTCTTTCCTTCATTATTTTTTTCTTGCTTGCTTCTTCAGCCTGATCCCTTACTGCCTCCCCTCTCCCCACCTCTTCACAATTACTATATTCCATTCTTATCCACCACTTGTGGTTTCCAGGATGTGCCACAATCTGTCATGCTTCTGTATCTCTGGATATGCTCCCTCATTACTAGAATTCCTCTCCCCATCCTCTGCTGGTTCCCTCCAGCATATGGGGTTGCTGAGCATGTGGGGATCCGAATAGGCTACCTTAATTTAATCAGAGCAGAGAGAGGGAAGAGCCAAGGTATCTATAGATCTGTATCTATATACCTGTATATCTGTTCTTTGTAAGAGTTTATCCTAAAAATACGTCCTATTGTTAATGAAATAAGAATAGATTTTGAAAATGACCTAATTAGGCTATCAAAATCCAGGGCCATCAAAGATTTGAATTATATACAATAACACCCTTCATTCAAATTTCTCACCAAGTAACCTTCTGGTTATAATTTGATTTAAATATTAACTACCTACAAGGCACATACAGGTGCTGTGGTTTAAGTGTTTGTGTTTTCCTCCCCTCAAATTCATATGTTGAAACCTAACTCCCCGAGGTGATGGTATTAAGAGGTGGGGCCTGTGGGAGGGGATTATGAATGAGATTAGTACCCTTATAAAAAAGGCTTGAGGGAGCCTGTCTGTCCCCTTCTGCCATGTGAGGACAGGCTCCATCTATAAAGCAGACACTGAATCTGCTGGTGCCTTGATCTTGTTCTTCCTTGCCTCCAGAGCTGTGACCAATAAATTTCTGTTGTTTATAAACTACCCAGTCTAAGGTATTTTGTTGTAGGAGCAGGAATGAACTAAGATAACAGGACATGCCAAAATGATCATTCTTTTGTCAAGGTTATATTCCTTATTTAGATGAATAATTGGCATTCTGATTTACATATCAGTCCCCTGTGTGTTTATCATGAAGAAGTCTTCTTGAGTCTGATAACTGATGCACTATGGAGATAAAATTTTTAAATCTAGGCCTGCGTGGTGGCTCAGGCCTGTAATGCTAGCACTTTGGAAAGCTGAGGGGTGTAAGGAGATTGCTTGAGTCCAGGAGATCCAGGCCAGCCACGCAAAACCCCGTCTCTACAAAACAGTACAAAAATTAGCCAGGCGTGGTGGCACATGCCTGTAGTCCGAGCTACTTCGGGGGCTGTGGTGGGGGGAATCAGTTGAGTCTGGGAGGTCAAGGCTGCAGTGAGTTGTGTTTATGCCACTGCACTCCAGCCTGCGTGACAAAGTGAGACTCTGTCTCCAAAAAACAAACAAACAAAAAACAAAAAACTCTATAGGGCCAATGATCATTCCTTTCACTTCTGTGATGTCATGAAGGTAATGTCAGGTAACCAGACAGTTGATCTTCTCCAACAACGCCACCCCACTGTTACCCTTTTTAAGGTATAGTGACCCATGCCCAACTAATTGTTGATGTATTGATTTCTGAAGCCATATTCTAAACACACTATCTCATATCTAAAGATGATGCCAGTAACTGTTAGAGAACATTCGTGTGTGTGTGTGTGTGTGTGTGTGTGTGTGACTTTTCTGTGAGTGATTACACATGGAATTAAGCCATGGCATTCTCTCATTCAGTTCCCTCTTTGACCTACATATTTTTGGGACTGATTGCTGAACAGGCTGCACTGTTGAAAAGAATTTATCTTTGAATGATATGAAAACTGGGTCATTCATACAGACTGATGCTATGGCCTTATCCAGCAAATCAGCCTAGATGAGATAAGTGAATCCTCGGTTCAAGAATAGAAGGATTCTAGTTTGTTTCTCAGGAAAATCTTATTTAGGAGAGAATGTTGTAGGGAAAGATTAGCCTTCTATGATTAAATGGTTCAATAGGGATATTACACTAATATAAAAACTTAAACACACTATTCAAAAAAGAAAATTAGCTGGATAATTGTTTTAAATTAGTAATATACGGTTCTAGTCATTTTCTGCAGACCAAAGAATATCTGAATTAAATGTCACTCATTAATAGTTTAATTTTAGTTCCCAATTATATTAGTTCTACATATCTACCCTGAGAGGTTTTGTGCTCTTAAATATATTAAATAAATCCACATCTAAACACAGCTTTGGAAATTATTCTAGACAGATTACCACCACTCCTAATCAGATGTGGAACAAACAACATATTGATGTAAACGTTTGATTTGCAACAACCAATTTGATGTTTGATATCTTTGCTTACCAAACAAGAATCTGATTCACAATGTGATTTATGGAGCACAGTTACCTTTCAGAAGAGATAATATTAAGCTGATAAAACTTTAAACAAAAGTTTTATCCAGTATATTGGCTATCTTCAGGCTAGCTTACTTCAAGGTGGCAAGGGAGTTATAGCAATTGCAGGCTGCATGCAAATAACCTCTAAGAGATACTAGATGGCCTCTCTCTTGTGCCTCTTTATGAGTGAGGAAATTCTTCCCAGTTGCTTCCCAGCTGACTTCTAAAATCACACAAGCACATGCTTGACTAGCTATTGTGAAGGGAATAGTACCAGTGTGATGATCTTAGACCAGTCAGGATTCACTCTTTGAAATTGGGGCAGGGCCAATCTTCCCTGCAGCAGAAGGCCTAGGGAGGACTGCATATACTTGTACTCAGCCAAGTTTCTGTAAGAAAGGAGAAAAGGGAGAAATGGTTGTAGCCTAGATACCTAACAATATCTATAACACATGTAATATTACATGTTAGTCTTCTTTCAGAATAATCTGTGTTATTCATAACATGCATAGAAATTGAATTTTTATCAATTTTGAGTAATGGTTGTTACTCAAATATTTGATAACTCATTTGTTATCAATATGTTATGGCAGTATGGTTGAAGTGCTAATTCCAGAGACACCTTCAAAGTGATCTTTTTCAGTTTAAGCAATTAATACAACTAATGAGATTTAGGAAATATTTTTAAAAATTGTCCTTTTTCTTTTGAAACCAGGTCACTAATTCTCTATTATAGCTAAAAGAAAGACCAAATTTGTGTAAGAGAGATTTAAAATTTGTAAATCTTAAATTATATTCATTCAAAATGGAATCGTCATCTTTATTTGCTTGTATGTTAACTCACATCATATTGGGCAACTCATGTTTTAAAATACTAATTTGGTTTTGAAGATTTATTCACACACGTTGGGGCAGACAAAGGCTGCACATTAATTAAACTGGATTTAGAGACAGCTTATTGGCATCATATAGCTTCAAACATTTAGATGCTATTTTTCATTATGGCTGTAGGTTCCAATCACTGTTCATCTCAAACTGTTGCTAATTTAACCCTTTGTTTTGATGTTTTAAGACATTAGTTACCTAAGAGAAAAAAGAAAGGAGGACTGAAAGTGTAATAGATGATAGATGAGTTAGGATGTATTTGGGAATATTTCAAAATCAGAGTGCTTTGCATATTAAAATAAATGTATTTTAAATGCCCATGTAAACAAAGATAGGCCTGAGTTTTTTTGTTTGTTTGTTTTCTTTGTTTTTGTTTTTTGAGACAGAGTTTTGCTCTTGTCATTCAGGCTGGAGTGCAATATTGTGATCTCAGCTTACTGCAACCTCCGCCTCCTGGGTTCAAGCAATTCTCCTGCCTCAGCCTCCTGAGTAGCTGAGGTTACAGGTGCCTGTCACCATGCCCAGCTAATTTTATATTTTTAGTAGAGACAAGAGTTCACCATGTTGGCCAGGTTAGTCTCAAACTCCTGACCTCAGGTGATCCTACCGCCTTGGCCTTCCAAACTTCTGGGATCACAGGTGTGAGCCAGTGCATCTGGCCAGGCCTGAAGATTTTTAAAAATCAATATTTCTAGTCCAGTGGTTTGTTCTAAGCACTGGATACTGCTCCCTGCTCTTCCTATCCCTTGGTTTGCCAGGGAGTGTAGCTGGTATTATTTATTGTTATTATTATTGCCTCCAACTTCTTTAGCCATCCATCCTCGACTGGTTCTCTTTGTGTAGTCATCAGCTTCTTTCATGCTAATATCATACTTATGTACCTAAGCCTAAATTTCAGTGTCATTTTAGAATCTTCCTTTCCTCAGCAAAATCAGCCAGTTGTTCAACTGTATCTTGTGCATTACATCTTCTAAACATCATTAAAATAATTTGTTCTCTGTTCGAGACATTTGTACTTTTTGCCTACTTTATTTACTTCCCGTTTTCCTTTGGAGAACCTTCTTTTCTGCTCTTAGTTCAAGTGTTTTGAATAGTGCTCCAGAGGTGGACACAGAGCCCAGCTTGTCCAATCAACATATTTCATTTTCCTGTCCAAGGTGATAGGTCAGAGTGATGGACACACATCCCATGTTGTTCCAATGAAATGCATACTCAGAGCTTTATTGGAACTGCTAAATTAGCTGCTCATAGGGTGGGACATAAACCTGGAGCTGCTTGCCGGCTATTATAGAGTCAAACGATGGAGAGAAAGAGAGAGACTGGGTCTTGGTGACATCAATTGGGTGACTGGAGCCAGCAATGCCTGAAATTTTACCTTCGTACTTTTGTGCTCAAGTTACATTTCTGCCAGTGGCAAATAAAAATATTCTGATGAACTACTATTTTTCCGTGACCACTTAGCCTTCCTAATTTTCACCTGAAGCATTTCTTGCTTTTGTCTGCTTTGACAATTTCATTCTTTCTTTGTGACTCAGCCGAGTGTTACCCTCCTCAGTGAAACCCTCCATGATGCCTCCCCCTAACTTGAAGATAGAGAGTTCTGTGCTTTTCTGCATATGATGTATTATGTACAAATTATACCATGGTTTCATTGTCAGTGTTCTTTTTGGTCTATTGCAGATGTTGCTTGTTGTTAACTAATCCCCATTCTCCCATTTTTTTTTTTTTTTTTTTTTTTGGTCTTACAAGAGTCTCTATTTTTGCTTAGAGTGGCAATATGCCTAGCTTAAGTACTTACCTTCCCGAAATTCTTTGCAGATAGAATGGCCTTACGGCACAATTCTGGCCAGGAGACAGAAACCAATGTCTGCTAGAGATTTCTGGGAAAGATTTTATTTTCCTGATTCAGGCAGCCTTCTTACCCTCCTCTTTGTTCTTTCTCTGCTTTCTTTCCTGGCAGGAGGCATGCAGCTGGAGTAGAGCTGTTACCTGGCACTCATGAGTGACTAGCTTGTGGAAGAAAGTCATATGTTAATGATAGTGGAGCACAAAGATATTTGGAGCCAGAGCCTGAATGTCTCTGAATTGCCCACCTCTGAACCTAATGCTTGGGCGGAAAATTACCCTATTTAGTTAAGCTTCTGTAAATGCGTTTTTTTTTTTTTTTTTTTTTTTTGGATGTATCTGAATGCCATTCTGAAAGAATTGCATCTGAACGGATAGTCTGGTCAAAACTATAAACTCCTTAAAGACAGAGCTGAGACTCTTGCTTCTGACCTCTAAATATACCTAATGTTTGGCACAGAGTAAAAGTTCACTCTAATACTAAAAATGGGATTTAAGCCTCAGATCCATTTTAATCCTGAGACTTTATGATTTTATTCTGTACACCATCTCCAGTGCTTGCTTTCACTCCAGCACCTACCTCTCTCCTAGCTGTTCTGTTACATGTTATTTTGAAGGGAACCCCCCAAACCAAGAAGTAGAGGTTGGTTTCCACATCTCTGTAATATGATTGCTGCTGATACAACTTTTCTTGCTCGACAAACTTCTCACTTATCCACATTTGCTCTTTTATTATTTCATACATGGAACCGGTAAAGACTTTTCAACATGAGGTCAAAATTTTGGGTTCCGTTGAACATGGTTTCACTCAGAAAACACTTAAAACAAAAATTTTCACTTAGGAATTCAATATATTAACAGCTGTCAGTATCAGTCACCAAATTTGGCTCCAAGAGAGGCTGCCCTGGTCCTCAGATAAAATTCTTCATCATCCTAGGTAAAAATGCATTTCCTTAGGCCCTGACTTGTGTCCCAGGGGACTGATCAGGTCGATGGTGATGATTATTGTAATGAGCGATAATTACTGTTGGCTACACACAGATTCCAGAATTTCTGAAGTCAAAACAAAACAGCTATTATTATTGCAGGGAAGAGAATTTTATTCTATAGGACACATGCTGTTTAACTCCTATAAGCAATAAAGAAAAGTTACCCATGTACATTTCTCATTCATCAGTGGTATCAATGGTATCAAATAATTCAAACTGGGCATCTCCTAATTAACTTCTGAAAGCAGAAGTGGTACTATTGCTCAGGAGGAGACAAACTTAGTTATATTGTTTTATTAAAAGAAAATTTAATGTATAAAAGAGTTATTTCTGAAATTAACCATGTGAGGACTTTTATGCTATGATAAGTAAGGACCAGATCATCCTTTGGGTTATTATTAAGCTTACTCCAAATCGTAGATACTGATAGGTTAAACACTGTCACAAAAAGAAGTCTCTGAATTGGTGCTTCTTGTGCAGACAGAGAGACAGAATATATGATCCAAAATTCTCTAGGCTATGTGACCTAGTCAAAGAACCTGAATGTCAGAGCTACAACTTAAATAGTGATTATTCTCACCAAATCTCAAACCTCTCCAAAGGCCATTTGAGAAAGCCAGTAATACCTACCTGTGCAATTCAGGAACTGCTCTTAAAGATCGGGTATTATCATTATTATTATTATTATTTATTTTGAGGCGAAGTCTTGCTCTGTCACTCAGGCTGGAGTGCAATGGTGCGATCTTGGCTCGCTGCAGCCTCTGCCTCCCGAGTTCAAGTGATTCTCCTGAGTAGCTGGGACTACGGGCGTGTGCCACCACATCCAGCTTATTTTTGTATTTTTAGTAGAGACAACATGGTTTCACCATGTTGGTCAGGCTGGTGTCCAACTCCTGACCTCAGGTAATCCACCTGCCTCGGCCTCCCAAAGTGCTGGGATTACTGGCGTGAGCTACCGCGACCGGGCCAGCATTTCCTTTTTTACACAAATTTTTGGAGGATATTTTAAAAAGCAGCTTTACCTACTTTTGGAATGGAAAGTAAAATCACTTCTTCTTCTTCTTCTTTTTTTTTTTCCAGGAAGAAAGGAAAACTAAATACTGTAATAAAAAATGATGTGGTGGGTGGTGGTTATTTTGGAATGAATGGTCAGGGAGAGGAAAATGACTGTTGAGCTAAGAAGGAGCTGGCCAAAAAAAGGTCTGGGGCGCAAGAATTTTAGGCAGAACAAGCTGACTAGAAGTTTTGAGATTTGTCTGAGTACAGAGTGATTTTGGAATATTCAGGGGTCCTCTATGCTGGGGCAAAGTGGGAGTGGGTGATAGGAGTGATCTGAGATGAGGTTGGAGGGGTAGGTGAGGGCCAGGTCAGTCAGACCTAGGAAAAAGTTCAAATTTATTCTAATAATAATTGGAAGCTATTGGACATGATCTGATCTCATCTAGGTTTTTAAAAGATTGCCCTTGCCCACGCCGCTGTACAGAAAATGGATGTCATGAGACAGGAGTGGAAGAGAGGAGATTGTCCAACTGAAGAATGACAGTGATTGTACTGGAAAGGTAAGAAATGGAAAGAGGTGACTGCATTCATGATATAGTTTTGAAGAATGGCCAACAAAACACTTTGATGGATTATACATAGGGCATGAGATAAAGAAGAAAAAGCTTAACTCAGTGGCTAAGGCTGCCATTGAGTGAAATAGGAAGAATGAAAAGGCCCACATTATTTTGCAGTGCTTGAAAAAAGAGATTGTAGACATGTTAAGCTTGAGATTCCTTTTAGATATGAAAGAAAAGATTTTGCAAGGTAAGGATGTCCTTGATAATAGTGTTTTTACTAAAGTATCAAGGAATTAGGGAGAGTGACTAAAGACAAGCCTTTTTAAAGAAGTTTTAGAGTGAAGAGAAGCAGGGACAGGGTGTGATAGCAAAGATGGATGTAGAGTTATGAAAGATTTGTTTTAAGACGGAAGACACTGAAACATACTTATTTGTAAACTCCTGGTAATAAATTAGCAATGCATTCTTAAGAAGGGAGGAATGAAGTTCTCAACAGATAAGAGAAGGAGAGATCCAGATCAAAGTGGAGGGCTGGCCTTCATAGGAGCAGGGATGGTTAATGCACAGCAAATGGAAAGGGGGCAAAAAGTGTGAATACAGCTGTGGGTGGTTTTGCAGGTTTGGAGGTAGGAAGATAAGGAATCCTCTCTGATTTCTGTATTTTCCCAGTCAATGATGAGGCCAGATCATCAGCCAAGCGTGGTGGGGAGAGAAGGGGAATATAGGAGATTTGGCGGGGAGAATAGAAACTATAGGATGGGAAATTGAAAATCTGAAAGCATAATAGGATTTTTGAGCTGTGCTATGTGTCCAATTGAGATTTGTAGCCATGGATCTAAAGTTAAACAGTTACCATGGTTGGTCGTGTGTTTTTCCCTGGGAATATTCAGGAGATTTGGTTCTGGTATAGAGTAGCTGTGGCAGTGAGTTTAGCTCTGTTAGGGAAATTTACCAGGAAAATATAATAATGAGGAGATATGGAGCTTTTGCACATTATTGTAATTATGGACTATGGGAATCTGGATATGAGGAAATGAGAGTGATGACTGGTGAATAAGCAACAGGGCCAATGGATCAAAGATCTCTACAAGGTCAAAGACTTATTGCAGAGAAGGTACTTCAGTAAGTGGAAATCATCTGGGCAGCTATTAACACATAGGAATGTTCATTAATCTTCCCCAAAGACTCTGATTTAGTTGGTTTGGATTGGAACCTTAGGATCAGTGTTGTAAAGAGCTATGCAGGTAATTATAGATGCAACCATGGTTAAAAGCCACTTAATAGGAAGATGGGCAATCAGTTCACACTGGAGGGATCACTTAGCTGGAAGGTGTGAGGGCACTGGGCAACTGCTCTCTTCTGCAGCTGGTGTTTGTTTGGTGACCTGGGAGTGACTTGGGAATAAACAAGAGTTTCTTCCTCCACTGGTCAAACAGTGTCCACAAGAGTAAATTTGAATGTAACTACAGTAAATATTAACTGGGATGAAAATCCCAGCTGTTAACATGAGCACATTTTCATTGTTACAAAGATCCCTCCTGTGTTTCTCTGAGCATAGTGTGGTGTGGTAGCTGGGGAGAATAAAGAAAGATCCCACCTGCATGCAAGGCTCTGTGGGGACCCTCTCAAGGCACCTGGGTCATAGGTGCTCTGAAGCCACTCATGAAGCCCCTCTCCACTCTTCATTGTGGAGGAATAATTGTCACTCTTGTGTCTATATAGCCAAGAGTGATGAAAAAACAAACAATCAGCAAAGCAACCCAAAGCACAAATTCTCTATCTCTTTCATTCTACAGACAAAAAACATGATGAAGTGTCACATAGCCTGAGATAAAAAAGGAGTTTTCTTCTTTTTTTTAATTGAACAGTTTTATTTTGTTTTAGAATAAAAACCTTGCTTTAATATTGTAAAGTGTACTCAGGCATGCCATGCTGCCAGTTATTGTTGGGGCACAAAATGCCCCAGTCAGTGACTCAGAGGGCTGGGAAAATGCGTGAACTCATACTTTCAGAGCAAGTGGAACTAGTATTTATAGTTTTCTTTCTTGAAATTTGCCGGGGACATCTCAGTCTACACAGGTGTTGCCATAGCACTTGCTCTGATGCTCTGAATGCCTCAGAAATGTGTTCAATGTCATGATTTGTGGGTGCTCTAAAAGGTTTTGTTGTTAACATGCAAGCAAATAGCACTAAACGATATTATCTAAACTATGGCTGCCAACTACTGGATCTTAATAATGAAACCAAATTACAAAACATTGCCTTGTAGAGCTACATAAAAGATATAAAATTAAAATAAAAAATATCAACCAGCTTTAAATATTCCAATTCTCCTACAGTGCAGTTTCCACATCTTATCGCTACTGAATGTTTTAAGGAGAATGTTAACAAAAAAAAATCAAAATAGATAAAAATATTTAAATCTTTGGATCCTTTTATTCCATGGCCTCCATAAAAACACAAAAGTGGCCAGATTTTTCCCACTAGTGCTTAAAATATCAAAAAGACTCACTAGTAGTTTATAATTAGCAATGAACTCTATACTGAGTCATCTGCGGGTCACAGGCCCAAGGACCAGTGCTGCCGTGTGTTACAGGCTGCCAAAATAATTCCTCACATTCTGAATCCTCTTGAAATATGATGGAATGAGTCAAGGTATCATGACTAAATTCCAGGCATAATAGGAAAAACAGGTTCATTGATGCCTAGTTTTAAAGTCCTAAAAAAGGGGGGAGGATTACTTATTTGAAAATACAGCTAAGTACATTCTCATCTTACGATTATTTACATTTGTATACTGAAAATACTGATTATTTGGACAGATCTGTGATATGCCATTTGCTACAAAATGAAGCATGAATATTTTATGTTTTTTAGATAATGAAAGAATGTATCAAATCTTCATTTATGTTTCAAACATTAAAAAACAAAATAAAAAAATTTTAAGCCTGGAAAACTAAGAAAAAAAGACTCACCCATAATGGGTATGTTTGCTGACTTTAAAATATTTGTTCTTTAAAAAGTTAGCTGCTTTTTATACAGCTATCCAAAGTTCTTAATGTTTCTTTGGCAATGGAATATAATGGAATTTTACAACTATATAAAAAAGTTACCTTTGCCTAAGAAACAGTATTACTGTGTGTACATAGTTGACTGGCAAAATTCTCTACCATCCAGCACCCTAATTAACTGACGAAATAAGCTACTTTGTATTACAGGATTTCCCAAAAGAAAGGAGGAAAAAGATACACACACACACACACACACGCACACGCACACGCACACGCACACATACACACACAACCTTCTGTGGCTCAAAACAGCATCACGGCCCTATATGCAGGTAACTTGCAATTGCCAAATACAATTTAGTGATAAAAAAACCTTTCAGTGATGAAAAAATACTTGTAAGTCCCACTGAAGTACTGCTTTAGTTTAACTATACATAATTACTTAAGCTTCGGCCATTCCAAATATATTTAATGCTCATGTTGTAAGATGAGCCTTCCACCCCAAAAAGTAACTGCATTTTATCTTTGAAATTAAGTGGAAAAACAAACAAAAAACTAAAAATCCCAGTGCTGGTGACAAATGTACAGCAAATTCACTTCTTCATTCTTCGCAAAGACTGAAATCAATTTTCAGGACCATGAAGAGCTAGAAATTCACCTATTTTCAGAGACTTGTTTGTAGACTATGCAGCAACTTTGTTGTCTTTCCTACATTCAAAGTCTGCAAACTCCCGGCCCCCACGACCTCCTCTGAATCCACCACGAAATCCACGAGGGGCAGTGAAGGTACCACCTCTGCCACCACCATGCCCTCTGCCACCATGGAAACCAAGACCTCCTCTGCCTCTGTATCCCCCATGACCACAGTTTGGATGAAGTGGGATTCCAAATGTTTCAGCATTTAATCTTCTTTCTTCAGCCCAGGTTGGTCTCCGTTCTCTATTGTCATCACAAGAAATATTATCAAAGAAGGATTTAGTTTTGTCATAATAGCAATTAGATCCAAGTGGATCTTCTTCATCAGCATTTCCTTCACTGTTTTGAGTATCAACTCCTGAGTCTCCTTTATCTTCACCATTTATAGGCTTCTCCTGTTTCTCAAGTTTATCTTCTTTTAAGCTTATTATGAAACTCTCTGTCAATCTCTTCCTCGTTCAATTGTGCATTTGCATTTTCAAAGTCAAAGTCTTTCTCAAATTTCATTGGCCCATCTCGCCGAATATCAAATCTTCCCCTGCCACCCTGATGAGCTGAAGGAGCACCTGGAGCTACTTGTTTCTAGTTATCATTTCTGAGTTGCTTATTTCCTGGGCTTGAAACTTTGTATACTTCAGCTCGCCTGTGCTCCTGATTCTCTATTGCTTTTTGGCTGGTACATGGCAAAGGCCTGGTTGATACAGGACTCTTTCTCCCAACAGGTGCTGGAGCAGGTAAGTGGGCCGAGGCACTCTGCACTGCTTGTTCCATGGTTGGGCTTTTTCTCAAAGAGTCTAACTGAGGGCTTGAACGACCTTGAGATAACTGTGTTTTTAGGGATCTTGTATCCTGTGTAAAGGCAGAACCAACCGCACTACTTTGGGGTAAGGTACCACCACTGTTTGCTGTTTCTGTTCCAAAGGATGTCAAAGAGCTTCCAGCAACACCAACAGCATCAAACTGCTGCCCAGCTAAGGAACTTGGACTAAACTGACTGTATGTGGGCATCCTGCCAAAAGGCCCATAGGAACCCATGGACTGGAATGAAGAAGTCGATGAGCCTAGTGAGGACTGAATGATAGCTGGGTCTTGAGGCAAAGAACACTGTGGTTTTGGTGGCTCACAAACAGTGAGGTCTTTAATGTCACTCTCACGGAATATAATGTATTCAAAGACTTCATCTCGAGATCGTATTGGACGATCTGTTGGTCTGTCTTCTGTACCAAAGGATCAAACTTGGCGAGGGCTACGGTGGCATTTTCGGTGTCGATGGTGTAGAGGATGCCCTCGTAGCGGATCTCCGCTTTGGCTGATCTTGCTGCCGATGTAAGGGGTGCCCCCGCTCATGGTGCCGCCACCCCGGCCTGCTCGCAGAGAGGCAGATCCCACGCCGCCGTTGCCTGCTCCACATGCCCTCTTGCTCCAACAGGTCAGCGCCTACAGCAGCCGCTTCAGACCCAACATCAAAAAGGAATTTTCTTTATAGCAACCAACAAAAATATTGAGTTAGAGCTATTTCAGAATAAAGTCCTCTAAAGGACAAAGTGCTTTTGTGATACACAACACTAGTTCCTAGTCTCGCTGAATTCTGCAACCACAAATTGCCAGAGTAACTCCAGAGGCTAGCAGAAGGCTTGTTCCATGGAAAGCTATGTATATATGGACCTTTCTGTCCCTGTACCATCTCTGTCTAGGTACAGGAACCAGAGAGATAAGCTCCCAAGTTATAAAGTCAACACTGGCCCTCTTATTCACTTACATGACCACAAAGTAACCAAGTGGCAGAAAACAGATGTGGAATCAAAGGACAAATGCCATGTAGTATCCAACCATGGTGAGCTCAAATGTGGCCAAACAACTTACAGAACTTTCCCAAGCAGAGCTTTTATTGCTCACTACCATCACCATGTGGGCAAAGGGAGAGCAGCCCCTCAAAAAAAAAAAAAAAAAAAAAAAAAAGAACGGTTTAAAAGAAGATGAATTGCAACACTTTAATAATGTTAAAGGATGCTTTTTATTGCTTTTAGTGGAGTTTATAAAAAAGAAATGAAAATAAGCAATGTTCAAAATAGCAAATTCGACTGTAACTACAGTAAATATTCACTGGGATGATAATCCTGTTAACATGAATATATTTCCATTGTTACAAACATTTGGTTTAGGTTAATCCCCAGAATATATTACTGCCAAAAGGAATCTCATTGACAAGAGCTAATGCATTAGTTACTCTTAAAACTATCCCTCTTGAACTGTTGACTTACTGGTAGTGTTCGTCATGGAAAAGACTATTTTTATTACCACTGTCATCAAACTCAGTGAAGTTCAGAGATATTTGCTTGTAGTCACTACAGCTTATTCCTTTGCTGATTAGAGTCCACATGTGTGAACTAGAGGTTTGGGTGATGCCACATTTCTATCAGATGACAATGTGATTGTGATTGGATCGGATGAAAGTGTTTGGCTGGACTTCCAGTCCAGATTCTTTCAACTAAAGCCAGCAGTCAAGAAAGCAGAACCAAAATGCACAGTGAACTCATTTAAAAATGTTCTTATATAAACAGCTTTGCTTGGAAGTGCTAAGGGTGAGGGTGATAGGTAGAGGTTATTTAACATTTCCCTCCAGCTTCTCAGATACTCCCCAGCCTCAGATTTGCAAATATCTCTCAACATTTCAGAACTGTAAAGGAAACACAAATTAGGAAGCATCACCAGAACTCTTTTAAATCTAGCATTTAAATAGAATAATGTAATACGATGGAAAGATTTTTGGCCAAAAGAGATTTGAGAATATAGGTTGAGTCCTAGTTCCATCATTAAATAACTTTTGGCCAAGTAGTTTCCTATCCTAATCAGTAAAATGAGAGAGGTCTAGTATAACCATGGTTTGCAAACGAGTTTTTTCAGGACCCTTCAGGAAAGGAGTGGATGGGAGGACTCTACCAAAGTATATTGTTTGTCTTAGGTATTGAAGCTTTTTTTGTTTTGTTTTTGTTACTGTTTTCTTTCCAACTTTTATTTTAGGTTTAGGTTCAGGGAGTACATGTGCAGGTTTACTGCATGGGTAAATTGTGTGTAGTGGGGGTTTGGTTTACAGATTACTTTGTCATCTAGGTAACGAGTATAGTATTTGAGAAGTAGGACAGATATCTTTTTTGAAGAAAGATATCTGTCATCAAAAAATTTCACAAAGGATTTTATTAGATGCCCTTTAAAGTCTCTTTAAAGAATGGATACTTTGAATTCACAACAGTAAATTCACAGCAGTTATTTCTAAACTGTTTTTTTGTGTTTGATTTTTGAGACAGAGTCTCACTCTGTCTCCCAGGTTGGAGTGCAGTGGTGCGATCTCAACTCACTGCAACCTGTGCCTCCTGGGTTCAAGCAATTCTTGTGCCTCAGTCTCCCCAGTAGCTGGGACTACAGGTGTACACCACAACATCTGGATAATTTTTTGTATTTTTAGTAGAGACAGGGTTTCACCGTGTTGGCCAGCCTGATCTCGAACTGCTGGCCTCAATTGATCTGACTGCCATAGCCTCCCAATATGCTGGGATTACAGGCCTGAGCCATCCCACTGGCCAATTTCTAAACTTTTTGATAAGCAATAGTTTCGAAACTTTTTGCATCCTAATCAGTAGAAATACTTTTGCCATGCGATTCCAAAATTACATGATAAATATTAAATTTTAAGGTAAATCATACATTTATTTTATAATGACTAAAACTTTTTATTGTCAACATTAATACCTTTATTAACATTGTTAATATTAACATTAAAAGTTTTACTGAAAGTAATGGCATTTGAATATGTTACCTGATTGGTTGGTCATTGTAACTGCATAGATCTTGCTAATTTTCTACTACCACGGTAGGGCTTAGAGTTGATCGTCAATATTAATGGCTGTACTTTCTGTTGGGACTTGCAAACAAAAATTAAATAAATGATCTCCAGCTTTAGGGTTTTCTGAATGATTCACACAGTCACAAGATGTTGGAAGATGGTAAATGTATTGTTTTTAATTCCAGACAAAAACCACTCTGGTTCATTTAAGCAGGAAGGTTTTATTAAAAGATTTTAGACAGTTTACAGCTCTCTGGGAGGACCAGAGAACTGGGCTTGGATGCTTCACATAGCAACTAGAGAAATGCCCTTCCATAGCATAGGAGTGGACTAACCAAACACTGTAGCTATCCCTGCTTACTTCTCAACATGAATGATGCTTAGGACGGAATGACAGAATCTCTAGCACAGTGTTGCCCCAGGAACTCCTGCCGCCTCTGCCTCTGGGCTTCAGGGAAGTTCACTTGCCCCTAGGGACCACTGACTCACACTGATCATTCTGCCTACATATTTCTGCAAGTGTGTCTGCTGTTAGACTATTTGGTGAGACTAATTGCAATGAAGAGGGTGGGTCTAGCCATGCTGTTTGCCAACAAATCCTGATAAGGAGAAGGGCCATATTGGGTAGGATGTCTGGTAATTGAAGAGAGCTGCACCCCTTTAAGGAGGGGCCAGAGTCCAAGAAGGCAAAGCTTGCCTGACAGCCTGGTCTGGAATCAGTCTTTGAGTGGTCCTGAACTAGAGGGTAGAACGGGCACCAGGGTTTCTGGGCCAGAAGCAGGGCTCAGCTTCTATTGAATGGCTTGGCTGCAGTAGGCCAGGTAGGCATGTCAGAGTCAGTATGAGGGATGTTAGAAGCAAGGTACAGCCTCAAGACAAGAGAATAACAATAACGAGTTAGGAGACCACTGTTCTCAGCCAGCCAGTTTGGGTTCAGGCTTACAGGACAGAGAGCAAGTAAGACACAGCAAACAAGTATGAGCCAAATGCTCAAAAGATGTCTGGAAGCTTAAATCCACTTGAAGCCCAGTTTTGATTTTGGATACAGGAATAGCCATCTACTACCAGACTCTTATCACTGGGGAAAAGGAGCTTCCACCATCCCAATCTTTAGAGGTTTCAGAACTTACCAGGCTATAGTGGTTCCAACCAGACAGGTAAAATGAAAGCAATGCTTATTTACTGCTGCACAATAAATCACCCCAACATAGTGGTGTAAAACAATAATCATTTTATTGCACTCATGTGCCTCTGCTGACAATATTTGGGACCTCAGCTGGAAAGACTCAAATGCCTGAGGAGAACTCAAAACACTGGGATTGAACTCATCTGGGATGTCTTCACTCATCTACCTGGCTCCTGTGCTGGAATAGGTCTAAAACTGGGTTCAGCTGTGACTATTGGCCAGAGAACCTAGTGAGGGCTCTCTGTGAATTGGGCTTTTCCCAGCATGGCTGCTGGGTTCTGAGATGAAGCACTCAAGAGGGAGCCTGCAGAGAGAAAATATTCCAAGGAACCTAGGCAGAAGCTGCATGAGCTTTTATAGCCAAACCTTAGAAGTCATATAACATCACCCTGCACCATTTTATCGGTTGAAGCAATCACAAACCCATCCAGATGCATGGAAAGAAGACATAGATAGATCTCACGTCTTGATGGGAAGAATGTCAAAACATTTGGGACCATGTTATGAAACAGCCACTAAGAAAAATGAAGTGAAAGAGAAGAGCTCAAAAACACATTAGTTGCATATAAATATTGACTAAAACTTGAATAGCCTAGTTTAGTTTATTTAAAGAAAAAAACATATTGAAGACTTACCATGTAACAAGTACTGTGCAAAGGGCCTGGGATACAGAGCTAAGGCACAGCCCCTCAAGGAGCTTACAATCCACTGGAGAAAACAGACGTACATGCTTTATTGTAACTGAAAGTCAAATGAGAAAATTGAATGAAGACAGATAGTATAAGAGTGTTATGATAATCTACAGGAAGGAATAATTAGCATGGTGAAGAGGCCATGTTGTCTAAAAGAAGATATGTGAGGTTAGAAATTGGTCAGACCTTAATTTGAATGTTACCTTCATCATTTGTTAGATTGAACCATGCCAAACTGTTTTGTTGTGGGTAAAAAACTAGCTGACTCTCAGCAATTTAATGTGGCTCAATATACTTCTACCTAGGCCACCTCAAAAAGTTATTTTACTTCTGGGAATGTCAGTTTCTTGATTAGTAAACAGGGGTTAAAAATGTCATAGAGTTATTTGCAAAAATAAGGTAACATATGCAAAATGCCAGTATAGTACTTAGCACAGGGTAAGCACTTAATAAATAGTTGTTGTTGTGTGATTCTACTTATAAGTGACACTCAGTCCTGCCTTTGTTTTGGGACTCAGAGATTTCTTTTAAGTAAAAAGATTCAAGAAAAAAATTGAAATTCTCTCACAGCAAATCATCACAGGTGTTTTCAAGTCTAGACTTTCCAGTATTTTTATGGACTAAATAATCTGCAATCCTTCCCTTCACAAATCACTGAGGCATTCTGCTTAATAACTAATCAATGCTCTTTAAAAAAGTAAGGAAAGTCTCTGGGGCTCAACACAATGGGAATCAAAATCCTGGCAGCCTATGGTTGTGGAAGGGGAGATAATAGCCTTAAGAACTCAGGGTGTAGGTTTCAAAACTCTCATGGAGTCAGGACATAAAGCTCTGGCCCAACATGAGTTGGGGAGATAAGAACTGATACCCTTGCATAAATCTGGGTCTCATAGAGCTACATAATCAATGAAATGCTGGTTTAGAAAATCATCAGCTCACTAGAAAAAGAAATAACAAGGAAGCTTCTATCTCATCTGGCCTCTGGGTTAAAAAAAAAAGTGTCCCTTGACAATTCTTTCCAACAGGCCTATCACTTACATCTGTGGTTCTAATTACATTTCCTCCATAGTTTGGGAAATGTCAGGCTGATAAATTAGTGAAAAAATTGATAACACTCAAGCATCTAAGAAAAGCCAAGGTAAAATCATTCTGAAAGGATATGTCAAGTAATTTTAAACATGATTTCCACAGAGAAAATCTTGTTAAAGGTGAACTCACAACTTAAAATTCTAAAGTATGGAAAAACAATTTTCCTGAGCAATCAACAAACAGAAGGATTAAAAAGATCCCTAGAAACTTCAGATAATAGAGCTGTCAGATAAAAGAAATATATCTGAAATGTTTAAAAACTTAAACTGGCCAGGCGCAGTGGCTCACACCTGTAATCCCAGCACTTTGGGAGGCAGAAGGAGGCAGATCACTTGAGCCCAGGAGTTCGAGACGAGCCTGGCCAACATGGTGAAAACCCGTCTCTACTAAAAATACAAATATTAGCTAGGCATCATGGTGCAGTCCTGTAATCCCAGCTACTCAGGAGGGTGAGGCAGGAGAATCACTTGAACCCAGAAAGCAAAGTTTATAGTGAGCCGAGATCATGCCATTGCACTCTAGCCTGGGTAAAAGAGCAAGACTCTGTCTCAAAACCAAAACCAAAACCAAACCAAAAAACAAAAACATCCAAAAAACTTAACTGTAAGATTAAAAATTAAGACAGTGTGAAAAGATAACAGGCACATTTTAAAAAAGAATCATATTATAAATTATGGAAATTTTAAAAATTATTAAGATGAAAAATTTAATTGACAGTTTAAATAGCTTATTAGATAGAGGTAAAGAGAATAAGAGAACTTGAAAATAAATTTGAAGAAATTATTTAGAAGTAAGCACAAGATAAAGAGAATCTATGAAAGAGAAGCTAATAAATACAGAAGATATAGCAAGAAGATCTAACTTATATCTGAGCAGAAAACAAGAAAAAAGAATTGTGAGGGTGAAGAAAAAGCAATATTTAAAAATGTAATGGCTGAAGATTTTCTCAAATTGTTTAAAAATTAGAATCCTTACATTTAGACAGTACAATTTTTGAGCAAAATATGCCTTAGCAGTGGCAGACAAGAAGAGTTGATACAAATATCCCCTCAAGGAATTTATAGTCTATGAAGAGAGATCATAGAGATACAGACAAAACCAACATGTAAAACTGAGATGCCATAGAAGATCATGACTGTGATGGTGAGAGATTGTTTTTCCACTTGAGAGAACATCTCAGAACTTTATGGGAGGAGGCGATGTTTGTCTTGAATCTTAAAAGATGGGCAGTCTGAACATGTGAAGAAGATGTGTAATTCACATCACTGCCTGCTTAATCTTCCTAAGGCAAATTCTGTTAATGTCATTTTCCTGTTCAGAATCTTCAGGATCTCTCAACTATCTTCAAGATAAAGCCCCCAAATTTTGCCATTCATTCTAAGCCTCCATGGCATGTGTCCAAGCTATCTTTCCAAACTGATTTCCAATAAAGTTGCTTCTTGAATCCCATAACATAGGCTGCCTAAAATCCTTGCTGCTTCTGTGTACATCCATGTTTCCCCACCTCTCTTGCTTTTTCCCCAATGTAGAATACCTTTGAATGAGAGGCAAAAAGCTGGGGCTTTATCTTGACAATAACTGAGGGATCTTGAAAATTGTCGTAGAAGAAAGACAGCTTCAGAATAGTGCCTCAGGAAGATTAAGCAGGCAGTGCTATCTACGGTAGATTAGAAAAGGAGGTTCCTGTAGCTAAGTAGCCCTTACTGCTTGCTTACATGTTGCCCCACCCTGGGAGGCACAAGAGACACCAGATTGCCCAATTGGTTTGGTGAAGAAACCTGCATGATAGTTGATTCTGTAGAAATTTTGGACACAAAAGTTGTGAAAAGCTCAATAGAGCATTAACAGAACAGAAACAGATGCAACCAAAATATTCACTATCTTGGCTTCTCTGCATTGGTGCTTCCACTGCAGCTAGAATTGAAGCTGTCTCCTAGAGCCCTTAAGAATAGCAAGCGTTCGGCCGGGCGCGGTGGCTCACGCCTGTAATCCCAGCACTTTGGGAGGCTGAGGCGGGTGGATCACGAGATCAACAGATTGAGACTATCCTGGTCAGCATGGTGAAACCCTGTCTCTATTAAAAATACAAAACATTAGCTGGGCACGGTGGCGCGTGCCTGTAATCCCAGCGACTCAGGAGGCTGAGGCAGGAGAATTGCCTGAACCCAGGAGGCGGAGGTTGCGGTGAGCCGAGATTGCGCCATTGCACTCCAGCCTGGGTAACAAGAGCAAAACTCCGTCTCAAAAAAAAAAAAAAAAAAGAATAGCAAATGTTCTTATGAGTTCAATGTCTCCAATTTCAGAGTCCCAGTTCAATGTCAAACAGCTAAGTGAAAACCTGGATATGAGTTAGATGGTGATTTTTTGCTGATAAACTATTACTTCTAAATGGGTGTAAGCACAGACGAATTTTAGAATTCTCCTTTTTTCTTTCAGAAGATAGAGTCTCACTCTGTTGCCCAGGCTGGAGTGCAGTGGCATGATCATAGCTCATTGTAGCCTTGAACTCTTGGGCTCCCACCTCAGCCTCCCAAGTAGTAGGACTACAGGTGTGTACCACCATGCTCAGCTAATTTTTTTGTAAGACAGAGTCTTGCTATGTTGCCCAGGCTGGTCTCAAACTCCTGGGCTCAAGCAATCCTCCTTCCTTAGCCTCCCAAAGTGCCGTAGTTACAGGTAGGAGTCACTGCACCCAGCCCTAGAATTATTCTTCAGTTTCTCTGTGCAACAGAAAATTCTTCCCATTGTAAAAAGTGTATTTTTCAAGAGTGTTTATAGAGTTGATTTGGATAGCTTACTATTAAAACCCAGTACAAGAGCATTGCATTTTCTAAAATGTTTGAAGTCCCAATCTTATCATATTCCTGGTTTCTAGTATATCTACATGAGCCCTCAAAGTAGATAATTCAGTTGATCAGTCCTACCATTTCTTCTATGTACAATTGATCTGTACAGAAATTGTTTCTTTCCCAATCCCAGAACGGTGGTGGTATGCTTCCTTGTCTTAATCTTTGAAAATGGACTTTTCATTATAAAACATTTGCGATGGGACATGCATCGTCATTTAAAAAAACACAGCTTTACCTCAATAGGTATGTTTCTGGGGAAAGTGAGTATAAATCAGATTTTTGTAAGTCAAATCATATTTTAAGTGTCTCAGGGGAACTCATTATTTAATAAACTAGCACGAAGCGAATAATCACATTGTGGTGTGGCTTTTCATAAAGCAGGGCACACCTGTATCACACTCTGTCTTGGTATAGGACTTCACTCCATAGCAGAGTTTGAGAGTTGCCAGGTCTGCCTTGGACCTAAGTCAAGGGAATTAAGTTATTGAGTACTGAGGATCTTGTTACAAGGAAGTCTCATTTATAAGCTGTCTCAGCATGGATCCTATAGTTTGTGCTTTAAAAAGATGTGGAAAGTCTGCTATACTTATAAGTTTAAAAGTATATTAGGCAAATTAAATTGCTTTATGTCTACATTTTCTCATGTCAACCATAATCACTTGTTTGTTTGAGTACAGAATTTAAAAGTACTGTAGGTGTTAATTTTACAAATCTTTTATTTCCTGGCAGGAATTTAGACTTAGTAAATAATTTCATGTATTGAAAGTAAGGGCAACAACCAGATTTATGGAAGTGAAAATTTAAAAAACACTGAACAAATTTAAAAGCGTGTAAAAATAATTTTAAAAGAAAGAAGACAGAGCACTTACTACATTAAAAGCCGCTTTCCCTTTGAATTGTCTTTGGGGCTTCCATCTCACAGGGAGAGAACATGGTAATATAAAAACATTACACGTCTTCAAATACTGACTCTGTATATGTTGTGCAATCATAAGGCCATGGAAAGAGCAATACATCTGTCAGTGAGTCTCACTGGCCCTCAGCATGTGGCCCAGGTCCTGTTGCTACAGGCTGACTGGGAGATGGTCAGGACTCTCCTGGTATGAGATGAACTGAGTATAGTGTTGACTAATATAAAACTGAATTGTGAAAGCACAATCACACAAGAATCCCTGAAAAATACATAGTTGGCTGGGCATGTTGGCTCACGCCTGTAATCCCACCACTTTGGGAGGCCGAGGCAGTGGATCCCGAGGTCAGAAGTTCAAGATCAGCCTGGTCAAGATGGTTAAACCCCATCTACTAAAAATACAAAAATTAGCCCGGCATGGTGGCGGGCACTTGTAATCCTAGCTACTCGGGAGGCTGAGGCAGAGAATTGCTCTAACCTGGGAGGCAGACGTTGCAGTGAGCTGAAATTGCACCACTGCATTCCAGCCTGGGTGACAGAGCAAGACTCCCTCTCCAACAAACAAACAAACAAACAAACAAACAAAACCATAGCTAAGGGGCCGGGCACAGTGAGAGGCCAAGGCAGGCGGATCACCTGAGGTCAGGAGTTCAAGACCAGCCTTGCCAACATGGTGAAATCCTGTCTCTATTAAAAATACAAAAATTAGCCGGGCGCGGTGGCTCACACCTGTAATCCCAGCACTTTGGGAGGCCGAGGCGGGTGGATCACGAGGTCAAGAGATCGAGACCATCCTGGTCAACATGGTGAAACCCCGTCTCTACTAAAAATACAAAAAATCAGCTGGGCATGGTGGCGCATGCCTGTAATCCCAGCTACTCAGGAGGCTGAGGCAGGAGAATTGCCTGAACCCAGGACGTGGAGGTTGCGGTGAGCCGAGATCGCGCCATTGCACTACAGCCTGGGTAACAAGAGTGAAACTCCGTCTCAAAAAAAAAAAAAAAAAAAAAAATACAAAAATTAGCTGGGCCTGATGGTATGCCCCTGTAATCTCAGGAGGCTAAGCCAGGAGAATCGCTTGAACCCAGGAGGCAGAGGTTTCAGTAAGCTGAGATGGTGCCGCTGTACTCCAGCCTGGGTAACAGAGGGAGACTCCGTCAAAAACAAAATACAAAAAACAAAACCATAGTTAAAACTATTCCCTCTCTTTCTTGTCTCTCTCCCTATCATTTCTTCTCTCTCTTCCATCACACACAAAAACACACACAAACACACACATACATGCCCATTTAAACTGAAATGTTAATATCTAATTGCACCACCCAGTTCTATATACTATATCAAAGTCCCCAGGCTTCAGCTATTTGAGGGGGTTGTCGGCTGACCAAAGGGAACACTTACAGACGGGAATGGGAACAGCAGTGTCTAAGACCACCAACTCTCTCTCTTTCTTTTCTTTCTTTTTCTTTTTCTTTTCTTTTCTTTCTTTTCTTTTCTTTTCTTTTTCTTTCTTTCTTTCTTTCTTTCTTTCGTTCTTTTTCTTTCTCTCTCTCTCTCTCTCTCTCTCTCTCTCTCGCGCGCGCGCGCGCGCGCGCGTGCACACACACACACACACACACACACACACACACCCTTACCATTTTGCAGATTACAAAATGTTAAAGCTTGGAGCTTTAAATAGCTCCATTTATTAAATTTCTATGATGTAGCAGGCACCATACTAGGTGCTTTGTATACATTATTTTTAATCATCACAAGTATTCTGCAAGATGTACATACTTATTCTGATAATACAGAGGAGGTAACTGGGACTCAGAGAGGTTCAGTAATTTGACTAAGGTTACACAGCTGGTAAAGGGGAGGACTGGGATTTGAACCTCCAGTGGTTTGATACTTAAGGTCTTTCAACTTCATGGCTTCCCAAGCATTTCTATATATTAATCCTATGTGGGAAGAAATGACTATTTCTATGCTGCAGATGAAAAAACAAAGTGGAGAATCAAGGCATAATCTCTTTCAAGATGTCCACAGCTGAAAGAGGAAGGAAGATATGTAACCAAAAAACTGTAATGTTAAGGAGGGAGAAATAAAAGCCATAGACTTGGCAGCAAAATACTGAAGGGGGCTGGGGCGTGAGGAAAGTTGCGGGAAGGGATGTCAATCAGACCAGAATCTAGGAAGCTTCACCGTTGGCATTTGGCCCCTAAGCGCAGTGGTCAATGGATATGAGAATCTAGGGTTTCTGCAGTGAGCCAGAGGAGATGTAGCTTTTACATGGATAGGTTCATTGACTCCATCCTCTCCCGCGTCCACGGCAGAAAGCAAGATTTGAAATGAGGTTCAGTCACAGAGAAGTCCTGATTTAAGACAGAAGAAAGAAAACCTGGCCAGGCACCTTCTATTGCAATGCATCTTCAACTTCAGTGTTCTAGTGAATCACTTGTTAAAATGCCAGTTTTGATTCAGCAGGTTTGTCTGGGGCCTGAGATCTTGAGTTTCTATTGAAATCTTGGCGATGCTTGATGTTGCTGGTCTGGGACCACACTTTGAGGAGCATCTACGTCACCTAGGAGCCTGTTGAGAAATGTTTGGGCTCCACCCCAAGCTTAATGAATCAGAATCTGCATTTTAACAAGATAGCCAGGCGATTCGTATGCACATTACACTTTGAGAAATACTCTTCCAGGTAATTCTTTTTTTCAGTAGAAGGGACCCCAAGAGGTCCAGACTTCCCAGGGTAACTAACGCTCACGAGCAGTCTGGTTTCTTTCCGGAGCTCAAGTTCCCACAGGGCAGAGGTTTGTGCCCCGTGAAGTTGCTTCTCCTGATCCTAAACCAGTAGCAGCTCCGGGAGTTTGCTTGCCTCATAATCCTCCTTGCTGGGTTCCTTTCCACCCCAACCCGCGACTCCCCGGGGCGCTCCAGCTGTTTCCCACCCCCACGCCCAGGCGGCTACTGTGCACAGCTGGAGCCCTAAGCGGCGGGAGCACCAGAGCTGCCGCGGCCGAGGAAACCAGGCGAGGGCGCCGCAGACTAGCCTGTGCGGGAGGAGGCCGCTCCGAGCCGGGAGAGGGCGGCCAGGGGAGCGCGAGCTTCGTCTCTGATGCCAATAGGCACGACTCTGGCGCGGCCCCACATTCCCACACCGCGGGAGCCTAGGCTTGCTACCTGGGAGGCGGCGCGCATCACCCCAACTTGCGTTTCACAAACCGGTCGGGAAATAGTTCCTCAACCCCATGGGCTAGTAATCAGCCCGAGGTTCTCTCGAAAAAACTGCTGATTATAATCCCGGAGCTGGGCGGGGGCCTAGATTTTAAATCGACTATTTAATGTCATCATCATCATCATTATTAAAAGCTAGCTACACTGACCGCTCCCCGCTCCCCATTCCTTATATACACATCAGAAATTAGAGGGGAGGTTGTTGAAGAGCTAGGGGGAGGGAGCAGGATTGTAAAACAGAATGATTTGCTAAGAAATCCGGGACCGAAAAAGCAATTTACAAAACGGCGAGTTTTACAAGGTAGAGAATGTAACCGGGCAGAAATCTTGCAGCCGATGAACCCCAGCTGCGCGTGCTCTCCTGAGCCGGCTGGCCCCGAGCGCGCCTGGTTTGGGCCGCGTCGCCCTGGCAGCGCGAGGATTTCGCAGGAAGAGGTGGCTGTTCCGTGTCTCAGGCCCCGGCGTCGAGACGCGGTAGAGACCGTTGCCCCAGCCGCCCGGCGACCCTTGCCGCCTGCGGCGCCCTTTCCCTGGCTGGACGCAGAAGCCGAGCTAGCCCTGAGCTGTCGCCTCACTGGCGTTCGAAGCGCGCATTTCTTTGCAAGCTTCCCTTGTAGGGCAAAGCGTGGCGGACCATTCAAAGTTAACACCTTCATGCAGCCGCTGCTGCCTGGATGTGCGCTTATATGTGTATGTGTGTGTGTTTCTCTGACAATGTAAGACAAAACAGGTAGTTTTAACATTTATTAAAGCCTACCTGTTCTGTCTCGAGGCTTATCGGGTTTGTTGAAACTTTTGTGAGTGTGTGTGTGAGTGCGCGCGTGTCTCCACCCTCCTCTTGCTCCCCCAGCCCCACCCCCACACCGCCTGTGCAGAGCGAAGTAGTCCTATATAGCGATGATAAATATCCCTGTTGATCACTTGATTGATTACCTCCCTGAAAGGTCACGCGGGCTCGCAGTAATTTCCTTTTGCCTAAGGCTCCCTTTTCACTTTTACTCCGGCACGACAGCTCCGAGTACACGGGATCTTTATTTTTTATTTTAACCCCTAAATGCAACCCCTCCCGAAAACAATGCAGGCAAGAAAAATCGAATAAAATCAACTGGAGACCTTTTCGCTCACTCTCAGCCTCCCTCCCCATCTTGCTCCATTCTTTCTTGTCGCCCCCGACCCCTCCTACTTCAGCCCCCCTCCTCAACTCAAACGTATTCTGGACACTATTTAATAGATGAGTGTCTTGCAAGTAAACTCAGGCGTCCCTTGGGTCTGCATTTCATGTCTGTGACTCTCTCCCTTTCTCTCCTGTGGACTGAAAATTCGGATTTAAACCACTAGACAAGCTATTAATTTAGCTAGGCTACCCAGGGTCCTGAACCCAATTAATTTCTAATAATTATAGCCCAAGGGGGCTAGATAGATCTCTCTGCCTCTTTCTTTTATTGCCACTCCACGCCACCGAGGTCAGCGTATAATAATAAAGTGTGTATTTTGAAAGCGATCTCCAGAACAGTGAGTTATTGCAATGAATGAAAATTGTTTCCATTTTGGCTAATTGAGCCGGTGGCCGAAAGCTGGAGCCCTGAGACTAAATAAAGAGGACTGTTTCATTTCAACATGAAGAAACCCCTGCCTAGCTCTGGTCACCCGGCGAGAGTTTAATTTCTTAACAGCCAACCTGAAACCCAGCGTTGGGTAAACAGTATTAATAATTGCATTACAATGATTAAATTAATCTTGCTGGTAGCCAGGAGAATATAGGTTGTGATTGAATAGCATGATGTAAAGTTCACTGCACAAAGACAATAGGCCTAGAAATACCTCCATAAAGAATTCAAACTTTCTTCCAAAGATATTGTGGGGCCGGTTCAATTATAATGAGAGGAAAGGAAAATTTCCTGTTGCATGTAATGTATTGAAAATCGGTTATTTGCCATTTCTAACATTAATTTAAAAAACATAGTGGGGGAAGGGATACACTTGTCTGTGTCTTTCTCTTCAATCCCCATCTTCCTTCTAACTTCCATCTCAAGCTCTTCACTTCTGCTAAAAAAAAAAAAACAAAACAAACAAAACCCCGAAATAGTGACAGTAATAAAACAAGCAAACTCAGCCCGTAAACGCATCGACTTTCCAGAGACATTGCTTCCAGGATGCTCGCTTTCGTGGGAGAAAACACAAGTAAACGTTGGAATCCATGCTACTGTCCCCCAAGAAAACGAATTTCAGGAGGAGCGGGAAAGGCGAGAGATGGGGCGGGGGCGGGTAGCGAGGGCAGCTCCGCCAACTTGTTGGAGGCCTCTTTTCTCTTGGGCCAGCTTAGACATCCGGTCAGAGGGTGTCGGGAACTCCAGGGGCCGCTGAACAGAGAGTCACCTGCTCTGGTCTCACGGCTGGGACCTGGGACAGGTGGAAGTGACGGGGTTCAGGCGCTTGAGAATGGGAACCGGCCGGGGCGGACACACAGAGGTCGCGGCGCTATCAGCCGCCAGCGTGACCGGCTGCTGCTGGGTGTTTGCTCCGTCAGGTTAAACACACTCGAACTAGCAAGTTAGCTCTTCATTAGAACACATTTAGGGCAGAAAGCAGGTGATAAAGAAAGAAAAAGAAAAGGAGAGAAAAGGAAATGAAACCTAGTTTTCAGATTTGAAAATAAAAAAAAAACGAATGATATTGCGAATACTTTTATTTTTTAGAAAAAGGTGATGCCTTGTCTTTTCAGAATGGCTTGGCCTGGGGACACCGAAGATTTTGCGTTTATTGTTTGTTAGAAGAGGTTGGATTTTCTGGTGGCTCGAAACTCTTGGAAAGACCAGGGAGAAAGACTTGGAGCGCTGAAGCGACAGCGGAGACTTTAAAAACTAGAAGGGGAGGGTGCTCCAGCCGCACCTCATTCCGCCTCTCACTCTGCCAAACCCCCTTCTAGAAAAGTTTAAAAATCAGGGACCTTTAAATTTGGAGATTCGGAGACTCTGATTTACTTCAGTCTTCCATCTCCCACCCAGTTCCCTTCGCAGAACCCACCCCCAACCTCCCACGTGCCACGTGGCTTATCATTTCTCAGCAGCAACATCAAGCTTAGCTTCACATGTGGGTCTTGCATTCATCTCAGGGTTTGGTACCTTGGTCCCTTCCTCTCCTGGGAACATTTCCTGCGCCCTTCTTAACCTCCCTTCTCCAAGAGAACTCAGATATAGACAGACCCCCCTGGGGATGAGGTGAAAGGGATAAGCGGGAGGAGTGTTGGGGAGGATGGCGGTTTTTTTTTTTTTTTTTTTTTTAGGCTCCCAAGGCAAGGTGCTTAGCTGTTCCTGGGTGCCTGGAAGAGAAGGTGGGGATTGGGGACAAGACCTTCTAGATTTTGACAGCTGGGATCTTCAGGTGCTGCTAGTCAGTCCCCTGGCCTAGGGGATGGTCCCTGGAGAGTCCCTTACATGGATCAGAAGCAGCTTTATGAACTTCTTGCCAGTCAGCCTCGTGTTTTTCTCTCCCTAGAGATTTTGTTCCCCTTTCCAAAGGCACTCAAGCCCCATTTCTCCTTTTCCTTTGAGGACATTTACTGGTCAGAAGGAAGGCACCTCTCTATCTAAACTGAGGGAAGCTGGTGGAGTCACATTTTGGGGGAAGTTTTAGAGTTAAAGACCTGTGGGAGCCTAACAGAATGTTGAAATGGCTGGTGCTTTTGCACACACCAAATGTGTTAGCACACTCACCTTTATGCACAGGACAACGGGAATTCTAGGTCTGGAAAAAAACCCAGGTGCCTCTTTAATTCAGAGTGGATAATAGAGTTCTCTTGTACCCATGTGTGTGGTACCTTCTTTTTTAGAAGTTGTTTTACTCCTGTTCTGTGTAATTCCCTCATTTACTTCCCCACTTCCCTTCCTCACATTTCAACCTTATACATCTGTCTCCCTTGAGACCTGTAGCTTGGTTCTCCAGGGACCTCTATCTTACAGCCAAATGCTCCCAGAATTACACAGCTCTGGAGAAAGAAAAATGGTGGGCATCCTTAACCAGGACAAATTCTTTGAACTTTGATTCTCTTGAATAAAGAGATTTGCAGGCCATTGATACCATTTGGGACTGAACCTTGCTATTTGCTCTCTCATACCCACAGTACTAGATCTGATAATAAATACCATCAGGTACAACTGGGCACTCTCAGTAATCCCCCTTCCCTTCCACCGTCTTTGCCAAACTCATGCCCAGGACCTGCTTTTCTTTTCCTTTAACTTGAACATCAAGAATGTATTGTTCCAGTACCGAGACTGAAAAGATTGTAATTTTCTTTTATGGTGTCTGGCAGGATTTGCAACAGATATTAATGGGGACATAAATAGCACATGGAAGGTATTGAACAAAACTGTTTAATGCAAGAAGGTTGTACCAAAAGAAAATCTATACCTAGTTGGGATTGATTCATACCTTGCACACAGCTAGCCCCTTTAGGAGTTCCCATATCTGACTGTCACTTCATTGGTAAATGCTGTAATCAAAGAAAATTTCAAAAATGTATTTTTTTTAAGAGTGTGTGAATCCACCCCCCCACTCCCACTAGTCTTTCTTGTGACCCTGAGGTTGTAGGTTTAAGCGAGTGAGTGAAAATGGCAGGCAGGCTGAGCTGCACCAGGAGGCGACCGTGGCAGCGGTGGGGGAGGCCGGAAGGTGACAGCCGACCTCTGGGAAAGCAGAAGGTCTTGGATGTCAAATGCCCGCGCCGGCCCGGACCCGGGAATCAAGGGTGATCATTACTACTTGGTAGGGAAAGAATACTGAAATGTCCCAAGGATGGCAGCAAGCGTTGGTATTACAGCTAAAATCGAGGAAAAAACCAGTTATTTACTCTGCTTACAACTCTGAAAGCGGAAGCCGCAATAGCTTCAGTAGCAGGAGCAGCGGCAGCAGGAGATTTCTCAAGTTCAGGATGATTCTCACTTTTCTCCAGGATTATTAGCCGAAGGTCCAGCCCTTTTAGTTATTTAATAGGAGGAGGGTTAAAAAAAATTTTTTTTAAAGTTTTTTTTCCCCCTTCACTTCTTTCTTCCCTCATGGATGGTACAGAAAAATGGGTGGGAAAAACAATAACAATAATCATGATACAAGCTTATTGGTGATTCTAACACGAAATCAATCCTCTGCCCAAGCCTTTTCAATTCCCCCCTCCCCTTTTTTTGGGCGAGGTGTCTGCTCCCCTCCGGCTCTCTGCGTTCGCTCCCCGCCCCCCGCCGCCCTCCCCGCGGCTCCCTTTCTCCGCCTCCTCCGCGATTGCCATCTGACAAGATCTCCAAATCAAAGTGATAAATCGCTCCAAACTTTTTTTGGCGGCGCTGAGATGTTGGAGGGGCGTCTAGCGCGCATGTGCGAAGGTGTCCAAACTGACAATGCTGGAGAGATAGCGAGTGTGGATTGAGAGAAAGGGAGAGAGGGAGGGAGAGAGAGAGTGAAAGAAGAAAAGACTGAGTGAGTGTGTGGGAGAGGGAGAGTGAGAAACAGGAGAGAGAGAGAGAGAGAGAGGGAGAGAGAGAGAGAGAGAAACAGGAGAGAGAGGGAGGGAGCGAGAGGGAGAGCAAAAGAAGGAAAAGATCCAAGAAAAAAAAGCCCCAACCACACACCAGCGGCTGCAGGACTGGGCACAGCATGAGATCCAAAGGCAGGGCAAGGAAACTGGCCACAAGTAGGTGCAATATCCCTTTTCTATTGGCTTTTCCCCCTCCTCTGCCATCTTGCATATCGGTCTCCAGCGCTCCGGGAGGGAGCGCCGGCTGCCTCACGCGCCGGGGCCCAGGGTGGAGGGCAGGCGCAACGCAGCCCCAGCAACCTGCCGGTCCCAGCCTTGGCGCCCGGTCGCCCGCGCTCTCGCTCCCGGGTTGGGCGCCGGAGGAGCCTGGGCAGCCCTCAGCCCCGCGCGCCGACCAGCTGTGGCAACCCCGGGGTGGGGGTGGGGGTGGGGGCAGCAAAGGCTAGGGGTGGGAGGGAGGAGAGAGCGCGAGAGTGAGCGCGAAGGGGTGGGGTGGGGGGGAAGAGGAGAGGAGAAAGTCTCCCCCTCCCCTCCCCTTCCCCCCAGGCGGGGGAGAGTCGCCTCTGGCCAACCAGCTAGTCCCGGGTGTGGGAGGAGGAGGGCGCGGGGGATGGGGGGGCGGGCAAGAGAAGGGAGCCTGTTCGAGCCTCGGTTTGTTTCTGGGGTTTGGGTAGGGTAGCAGGCTCAGAGGGAGCCGCAGTGGCGGCGGCGGCGGGCGGCGGTGGTGGAGTTGGGAAAAGTTGCGAGGCGGCCGCTGGAAGTTCCGCGGGCGCGCGGGCGGGCGGGCAGGCGGGTGGGCTGCGCCGAGCCGCGGCTGCGGTAGTGGGCGCTGTGCGCTCGGCCACGCTCTCCGGCGCTGCGCTGCGCGGCGGGAGGACCGCGGCGGGGAGTGGGGGGACACCCCGCTGTAATTGCGGGGTGGGGGCAGGGGGCACGGGAGAGTAGAGCTACCGGCTCCACAGAGCCACGCGCAGGTTGGGAGAGAAGAGGCCTAGCGAGTGTTCCGAGGTGGGGAGAGAAGGGGCCCAGCGAGCGCTCGGAGAGCCGGGAGTGCAGGGCACACAGCCAGCGGCGGCAGCCTAGGAGCAGAAGGCAGAGAGGGCGCGCTGCGACCCGCGCACCTCGGGCTGGCTGGGCGCCGAGCAACCCCCAGGGGGCGGGCTGCCCAAGCGTTGGGCCGCGGAGAGCGCGCAGGACAGCCTCCTGCGCATTTCGTCTGGATGCAGCCTGTGTCCAGGGTCAATAACCCTCCCCGGCGCCCCCTGCCTGCCCGGCGCAGAGCGGCCTTGGTCTGGCGGGATGTGGGCGAACGGATTTGGGGCGGGGGCGGTGGGAATCCCATCCCCCACTCTTACAGCAAAAGTGTTGGAGGACTCGCCTGGCTTTGCCGGCGGGGCCCACACTGTC
This sequence comes from Sapajus apella, assembly GCF_009761245.1. Classification (NCBI taxonomy): domain Eukaryota; kingdom Metazoa; phylum Chordata; class Mammalia; order Primates; family Cebidae; genus Sapajus; species Sapajus apella. Next base: position 1,204,258 of record NW_022436944.1, read on the forward strand.
CCACATGGTGTGATGCTCTGCCAGGACTGTAGGCGACAGGGCTGCGTTTGTCCAAATGCTTCTACTTGGAGCTGAAGGGGACTCAGCGGCGCCGAGCGCCGGAGCTGCTCCGAGCGCTCCTGCTTGAGGTGTCCAGCCGCGGGGCTGGAGCTGCCTCGGGAGTGGACAGGCCGCCGTTCGCTCTCCCACACTCGCAGTCGCCGAAAACAACTCTAATTGTGTTGCTTACGGAACGCAGAAATGAGATGGGAGGTGGGTGGGATGCTTCTCCCCGATGAAATCCCAGTCTCCCCCAGCGCATCCCTCGCACAGTAGAACCGAGTACAGTAGGTATCGTATCCACGCCTCCCTGCTCGCCGCGTCCCTGCAGCAGGACGGCAAGGCAGCAGCACCTCGGCAGGCTCCGCTTCGCCGGCAGTGGAGTTGGCGGTGTAGCCCGGCGAGATGCTGTTATCCCAGGCGCCTTTCCAGTGCTTTGTCCAGTCCTCACCCAAGCACTCGTACATTCCCGGATACATTTCCTTTCCTCTGGGTCTCAGAAACCGACCTAAATATAGGGCTCTTTGGGTCATCAGTCCATCTGTTTCTCTTTTGGGTATTGTTGATTGCACTCGCTGCTACAGTGTCAAAGGGCGCCAGTGAAACTGTTTTCCCTGTTTGGTTTTAAATGAGGCCGATGTCTTTATTTTCATCTGAAGGGAAATAAATGTACATATACTTGAGGTTCGCGGACTTCGATTTGGACTAAAGGTTGGGAGAGAGCGAGCGTGTGTGTGTTTGGGGGGAGTTGGCGGGAGGGGGGTGGGGGGTGGGGGTGGGTAGCCCTTTTCAACCTTGTCTAAGTTGTGAAATGAAAGCCTAAGTCTTCGCGCCGCTAGTCCCTGCCCGATATCTTCCGAAGTGAAAGCAGAACACAAATCCCTTCGAATTTTCTTGAGCAACTTTTTCAACTATTTTAATTGCCAAGCAAGCCGTACGCTGCCGTCTTAAAGTATTCCCGCACGCACAGTACACTCAACATCCAGAAACTGAGCCTCGTTTCCGATGTGAGGAGACTTGTCATTCAACTGGTGGGAGACCCATTTATTTTGTCCCCAGGGTCTCTAAGGATGCCGCTGCCGCTTTCTGATAGCTAGATCTCAACTCTTACAAACTTTAACTGAGCCTCAGATCGCCGCTGCACTGCTCCAGCTGTTGCTGCCGCTGCTGCCTTTCTCAGACAGAAGCGCTGCTTTGCATTTTTTTAGTTGCAATCTGGGTAATAAAGGAAATCATAGCAAAACTACAGATTTTTGTATTTTAAAGCGCGATTTCCTTACCCCAAGTAGCGCTTCGCGGAGATGGTTGGTGACCCCTGCGGTGCAATCATCCAACGAAAACTTCACTGTTCTGCACCAGTTTTTCTTTTTCTGGGTTTAGAAGGATCATTGTGACCACAATACTGTAAAAAACAAATCTATCTTTATTGTGGCAGGAGAAAACATTACAATGGAAACAAATTACATATAAATAGTTGTTTTCTCCATAGCTTGTTGTTCTTTTTGTCTTTTGTAAATTTCTTTGGTGGTCTTAAGTCCTGATTTGGTCTTGGCTACAGTACAGGAGCCCATGGACCTAGACCAGAGACCACAGACCCTGAAAATACCCACTGATTCTACACCGAGATTGAATGCATAGCCCAGGTTCCAACTTGCAGGGTTTGTTTTCTATACAATAGTTAAAACTGATAAATTCGTTGTAAATCATTTGGGAAGATTAAAAAATTAATTAAAAATAAAAAGAAAAGCAGGAAGATTGACATTTGTAGTGCTAACGCCCCTGAATTTTATTTCCATCTTTTAAGAAAAGAAAACTAAAAGCCAAGCCGACTCTGGTAGCGCGGGGAGACTTCCCAGTTTTTTTCTTGGGCAGCTAGGATAGCACCTGGGCCGTGCCAGAAATGCCAGTTGCTATGGTCCTGATGGATGAAAAGGAAGCGCAGGTTGGGTCTGCCCAGCACGTCTAGAGCCAGAAACACCGAAGCCGCCCTCACCTTACTTCCCCAAAGTGACAACTCACGGGAATTCAGTCACAGCAGAGAATGAGTTGCATCCAGTAACTCCCTTAGCCACCGCCCCCCCAGAAGTCTCGTAAAGTGGCTAAAGGCGTTGCGATTAGCAAGACCGCGGCGAGGGGGGCACTTGTTACTCCCTCACTGGCTCTCTGTTTAAAAACAGGCTCTGAAGTAGCAAAGGTAGATGCCGACCCATTCTCTCGTCTTTAAACTACTCACCTTAGCAGTCCAGTACCTAAGATAAACAAAACAAAACAAATCGCCAACAACAAACGCAGCGCCCAGATTCAGGCATTCACGCTCTGTATGCCCACCTACTTGGGTTTTCCTTCATCCTTAAGAAACTCAGATTAAAACAGAGCTTTGTTTAAAAAAAAAACAAAACGCTTATTTGTTTATTTCAGATTGCTTTTGAGGAGGAAAATCTTTCTCCCAACGGAGGCCGAGGCCCCTTCTAGGAAGGCGGTTTATTTGCCATTACTTGACCATTACCCCGGCTTAGGGCTTCTTTATTGCATTTGGCACTTGGAGCACAGTCTTCTTGCAGCATTTTGATGTGTTTTGCCAAAAAAAGAAAAAAAAAATCTGTGTTTAGGGGAAGGTTAATTACGCTTTTCATTCTTCCCTCATCTCCAGCACTGTGGAAGGCAACGATTCATTAGCTGTAGAGGCAGAAAGGCTAAAAAGCAAGGCTTCTTTTTTTTATTTGTAGGGACTGCAGAGTCTCAGGTCTTGGCTATGGAGTGCATGTGAGTGTGTGTATGAGTGTGAGTGAGTGTGACATTTGCTGGGTAGCCCAGCTCTCAGGGTTTCTGTGGCAAGGGCCTCCCCTGAGCCCTGGGGCCGGCTTCCTGCAGGGACAGACATTCAACACGTAGGACAAGTTATCGTCTAGAAATTAACATGTCATTCCACAAATTTTCCTTCTTTCTTTCCTTCCCTCTTTCTTTCTTTCTTTTCTTTCTTTCTTTCCTTCCTTCTTTCTTTCTTTCTTTCTTTCTTTCTTTCTTTCTTTCTTTCTTTCTTTCTTTCTTTCTTTCTTTCTTTTCTTCCTTCCTTCCTTCCTTCCTTCCTT
>NW_022436944.1:1207485-1263271 GCF_009761245.1 Sapajus apella
CTTTCTCTCTCTCTCTCTCTCTCTCTCTCTCTCTCTCTTTCTTTCTTTCTTTTCTTTTTCCTTCCTTCCTTCCTTTCTTTTCTTTTTCTTTTTTTGAAGTTGAAGGTAAGGAATTGTAAGCAATTTCTCTTTAAACATATTACTGTTTGGGAGTTTATTTTATTTTTGTGAGTTGGGGCCAGGTTATCGTAGGCTGCAGTCGTGACCTGGGGCAGGAAGGGGGGACGCCCGGCTCCGTCCTCCCCAGGTTAGGAGGACAAGAGAGCGCAGACGAGTTGCCCCTGACCAGCCCGGCTCGCCCCCGTCTCTCCCGGCATCCCCCTGCGCGTCGCCTCCGCTAGAAGCGGGCGGTGAGATGGAGAAACTTGACTTGTCATCTCCTGGTCACCAGCTCTTTCCCTGTTCCCAAGGCACTCAGAGTCTTGTTCCCAAGAGCTGAGCACACCCTCCCGCGCCTCATCTCAAAGCCGCCTGGTGCTGGGGAAGTGGCCCCAGATGGACATGGGGGTGGGGCGGGGATGCACCAGTGAAGTAGGAGGCAGTGCTCACTCCGGGGCTCCCCTATATCTTGCTCTTCAGGCTGCTCAGCTCAGGGTCCCAAGCTTTGGCCAGAACTCTTCTTCCCCTCCCCAGTCTCAAAGGGGCTGCGTGCCTGGCGCGCTCCTTCTCCCCGGAGCCAGGTTTACATTTACGGTGTAAACTCACACCCACACATGCGCGTGCACACCCACACATGTCTTGGCTTCAGGAAGACAAGGAACACTCTTGTGCAGAATGCAGGCACATACTCACTCATTGACTCTCCCGTTTGGGATAGGCTCCTTCCCAGCCTCATAGGGCAATGGAGAGAGGGTTTGGGGGAGAGATGGGGCGGGAGGGAACAGTCACACTCTGATGATGCCAGGCACATTTTTCTGGAGTGACAGTTAACCCTTCCTCCGCTGGAAGCCGCTGTCAAGGCATTTTCTGAAATAGTCTGTGGGGTCTGCTTTTTTTTTTTTTTTTTTTTTTTCTCTTGGGCGGCCCAGGATACATCATTAGTTCCCTTCCTACTTCCCCACTCCATTAGCCACGGTCTTCTTTCTAAAATTAGATTTCCCCCTTCCCATTCTTCTGGCCTTCGGAGTTTACCAGGGAATTTTCAAGGAAATTCGCTGGATAATGAGAACAAGTGTGAGGAAGAGGATAAAGAGGAGACAGACAAATCGATCAGAAAACCAGAGAAGGAGACAGGAAGAGAGAAACAGTGTACTTCTTCCAGATCCTTCCTTAGTTTGCACAGATTGGTATTATCCTCCCTACAACCTCCAGGAAATGAAAAAAGTATAATCCTTGTTAATTACCTTTGCTTACTACATGCCATACAAGAAACTTCAGAGATGTCTCTACATAGGAAAGAAACTGTTTACAAAACTCTTTCAAAAGTGTGACATATTGCTCTAGTTCAGCACTAAAAAGCTAAACACACTTAGCCTCCTTTGAAGTGCCCTGGCTGGGGCCGCTTATTTGAGTGTGGTTCAGATATTGCTGTGGGTATAACTAATGGCTTCTACCTATTTAGCTCAAGTGGGAGGAGAGAAAGGCCTGAATTCCTTGTCCAATGGGTCCCTCTGGAGACTGGGTTCTGGCTTCTTGCCAGTTCTGTACAATGTCAACATTGAATATTTGAATTCCCAGACTCTATTTAACAAGTTTCTAAATAAATAAACTCATTGTGTGTCTGTGTTTAAAATTATTTCACCTCTTTCATAAAAGCTACAGCATCTTATTACATTGGCCTTGCAAGTTGATTTAAAAAAATAAACAAACAGATCTTAAGGCATTTTAATAGCCAGATCTCTACAATTTGTATGTACTGTGAAGCCATTCTCTTCCGTGTGGCTGTGTAGGGGCTACTTAGAGGGATTGTGGGCTGTTCTGTGTGACCTGATAGTGAATTATAATAAACACGTCAACTAAGTTCAGAAAGTCAGTGAAATATTAACTGCATCTAAAAGAAGACTTGACTGTAAACTTTAGTGTATTTAGATATTTGATAATTTTGTCTACTAGGTCTACAGGGACAGAGAGCCTTCGTGTCCTAAATGGCTGTCTGAATACAGACCCCCTCTCCTATCGATATCAGTAGGTCTAGAACTCTGCACAGATGGTTTTGTTTCTAGGCATTTTTTATCTGTGTATTTTTCTTGTAAGTTGGAAGCAGTAAATATACAGATATCCTCATATTTCACTTTGATGAAAAAAACCACAAGTCCTATGGTTTTACTAATTACTCAGCATTTAAATATCCATACAGCATTTTTATACATATAGAAGCATCATTGTTCTAAGAAGTACATACTGATTTTTTTTTTTTTTTTTTTTTTGAGACGGAGTTTCGCTCTTGTTACCCAGGCTGGAGTGCAATGGCGCGATCTCGGCTCACCGCAACCTCCGCCTCCTGGGTTCAGGCAATTCTCCTGCCCCAGCCTCCTGAGTCGCTGGGATTACAGGCACTCGCCACCATGCCCAGCTAATTTTTTGTATTTTTAGTAGAGACGGGGTTTCACCATGTTGACCAGGATGGTCTCGATCTCTTGACCTTGTGATCCACCCGCCTCGGCCTCCCAAAGTGCTGGGATTACAGGCTTGAGCCACCGTGCCCGGCCTTGATTTTTTTTTAAGGCAAGTTCTAGTCCTTTTGAAAGTGTGGACCCCATCTGAAGTTGTTAGGAAAGAAAGTAGAATTTACTCTAATTTATGTATATAAAGTACAACGTTATTAGTAAGAATGGGATTTGAAAGGGCACACAGCAAACCCCATAACATTTAGTGGGTAACGTGGAGAACTCAAAGCCAAGACAAAAATACCATCAACCATGCAAACCTTAAATAGATTACAATGACCTCAGCCATTTTCGTTTTCAAAAATAATAGCCGTGATTAAAATGGAGGAGTATTTTGCTTGGAACCACTCTTTAGCATTATTATAAAAGCTGTTTTGTGCTAAAAGAAATGTTTCATTATAGAAAAAAAGGCAACTGAATTTTTAATCAAATTCCTGACTTTTCAAAAGAGCTCATTCTTGAATTAATTTTTATTTTTATTTTAGTTATTATTCTTATTTGTTAGCAAACATGTTTTGGCTTGTATATTCAGCCAAATTCTTGACTACTGACTTTTATAACAATTCTAAAAGATACATTTATTTAGAAAAGAGATTTTGTTATCTTAGTAAACGTGTGTAGGGGTCATTAACTACAGAACAAAAAGATCCAACGTTTCCTTAACCTTGTTCAAGAACCTGCCTAAATGAATTCATTGTATATGTCAATGTTGTTCAAATGATGACATTTATGAATGAAAGTCCTTGTACATGGCAATTTTTGGGCTTTGGCAGTGGGCAGGCATACACAACAAATATCAATGTGCTAGGTCCTGTGCCCAGGCAAACTACATTCCCTACACTCACAAGTGTCACAAACGTGCACAACAGTGTTTGAATCTGGGCATGATCCCTGACTGAACAGCGATCTCTTTGAGTTATTGAATGCCCCTGAGGCCCAGCATCTTTGCTTGTGAAATGAGAGTAATAATACTGTCCTCCTTGGGCTGCTGTGAGGGTTAATTGGTAAAATGTGTGCAAAGTACCTAAGGCACATGCAATCAATCAATAAATCTTAGATTCAGTTTCCTTATAATTTATCAGTTAAATTTTCTGAAGAAGAAACATCCCTTTTTTCCATCCTGGTCAGTGTTTTTACCTAATTTGATTCTTAGAAGTATTTGCATGCCTTTAGTAAGCATTTTGTATGTCTTCTCAATAAATTATGCCCTCAGAATGAAGGGAAGTCACATCTAAAATTTGGCCACATTAAAACTGTCCATACCAAGCCAAACTAGTCAGTAAATTTATTTTAAAAACTTGAGCATCTTCCTATGCCCTTTACTTGGAGTGGGGGTGAGGGGGATGTGTAAATAAAATGATTGAGATTTCAACTTTTCCCCACAGATGTTGGCACTGTGTAAGCCACATATCCCAAATTTAGTTTTGCATACTCTCTAGTTGTCATTAGAAAATAATCTCTCCTGAATAAAAATCTGACTTTTAATGGAATGAGTTTGTAAGTCACTTTACTACTGTGGCTGAGTTACTCCTCTCTAAATGAAGGAATTGGACTAGAGCAGCGCTTGTAAATTTGCGGGTACCATAAATAAGTGAAGCAAGGTAGGTATAAGCCTTAAGCTCTCTCCTATTTTTATTTAACTTTTCGACGCCCAGGCTTTGTATTCCAGAACAAGAGGGCGTGGTGGGAACAGTGGAAAAATGGCAGTTCAAACTTCCTCTAAAGGTGGCAGCTTCTCAGTTCCAGCTCAGTGTTACCATTTGGGCAAGGGGGTTCAGGGCTACCAGGTCTTCTACTTTTTAAGAGAAGCCACACATCTGGGTTTCTATGTAAATTTTCTCTACTTTGTGAAATGTTGATTCAATTTTAAAAAATTCTGCAGGCCCAGCCCAACGCCTCTGACTATAATATATAGTTTGTAGGGTTTGCAATGTCTGGATTCATTGATTTCCAAGGTTCCTTTAAAGTTTCATTTTATGATGATAGCCATAAGCGTTTCTGAATATTACCTGTGTTTTTAAGATCTATATCTTTCTCCCCACACCAAAGTTAGTGTGTGTGTGTGTGTGTGTGTGTGTGTGTGTGTGTGTGTGTGTTTTGATAGGTGGAAGTATTTATTACAGAATCTGATATCTGGCCATTTATCTGGAAAAATAGTCTTTTACGACCATGTTGTGTCTTTCTTTCCCTCCATGTCATTTCATCATTAATTGGCTTAAGAAAATAAACTGAAACATTTCCTCCCCTTCTTGTAGCCACTGGCCACCATTCTTTCTTATTTCTTACTAAACCCAATTCTTTGATTTGTGGGCTTCGAGTTGGGCAGTAAATCATTAGGAGACAGTGGGAGAAGGAGTCATTTGGCTACTGTGGCTATTCAGAGGAAGAGTTCACCCCTGCCCTCCTAGAAGGGTCCAGATGTAATGTCCTGTACATCTGCAACTGAGGTACCCAACTGATTTTTAAGACCTGAACCTAGGGTGGAGAAATTAGTTCTTAAGGGATGAATGTCTTATCTGACAAGGGAGGCTTTCTTTGTCAGAAGGTCATATATGTTCTGGGAACATGTGAAAATAAACATATCTTGCACTGTTTATATTCATAAGTGTATTTCTAGCTGAAGTGATAGGTGAATAGCAGGTAAAATTAAGTCTTTAGGATGAAAGGTGTGGTGATGGAATGTCAACACAATGGACTCTCCCAATAAAGATTTGACTAAGCAATTTACAATGTCTAACTCAATACTGTAGTCATGGGACTTGTCAGTGAACACATGTCACTATCAGCTAACATTGTTGGGAATGTCATCGTATTAGGGAATACCTTTAGAGGAGGATTCTGAGTAGTGATGAACCACGCTTATAAGCATTATCAATGGGTTATCTCAATGGGAATGGTTACCTCATTCCCAATCTTGGCATTTACCTGGTGCTGAATCTCAAATTCCTTAGCTTGGCTATTGAGGGGCTCTACTTTTGTGCTGGGAGGATGTGGTGACTCTGAGTACAGAGTGGGAGTTAGATTTGCCTGGGTTTGAATCCTGGCTCTACCACTTACTAACTGGTTGAAATGAAGGCAAGCCATGTAACCATTTTGTGCCTCAGTCTCCTTACTTATGGAGTGTAGGTACTTACCTCATGTGAGGACTTGATCAATGAATGCATTTTGAATACCTTAAATAGAGCTCAACACATTCTTTTTTTGACTTTTCAGGCTTATCTTACTCAAGACTGGTCCATTCAGCTTAAACATTGTTTATTCATTCTGTACTTCTCACTCTCTTGTCAGCCTATTCTTGTGTTTCTACTTTCCGGCTTTTGGCCATAATGTTGCCATAGTTTGTAAATCTACCCATACTGCACCTTGACCGTCAAAATCTAACTCCTCTAAGATTTCATTTGAACTCCTGCTTCTTCGTGATCACTCCTGGAGATATGACTTATCTATGTTATTTTATTCCAATAGTATGGAATTATCATCATTTTGGCATTTTATTATAAATTACTTGTCTTCATGGTGTATATCTTATTTTTCTAGATCAACTGTAAAACTCATGGAGAGCCCATTTCTGTTTTATATAGGGCCTAATACTATGCTTTGCATATGGCAGATATCAATACGATTAGGTGATGGTGGTTAGCAATGGGCTTTGGAAGATTATGTGAACCCCTTCAATTTCTTTGCCTGTAAAACCTGTGGACTTAAGTAATGTCAGCACTGGAATTCTGGGATATCTGACACTTCAGTTGTGTACTAAATCCACAATTGACCTATTTGACAGTGATAAACCACCTGGAAAGTAGAGTATTATTCCTAATTTTCATCAATAATGCCCTCATTTTGCCAATGCAGGTATAGCCCATGACTTCTCACTTAAATCACAAATTGCTATTGATCTTAAACTCTGTACTAGACCTGATTCTAGAGAATGTCAGAGGACTCAAGGTAGAGATGGTAAAACGTTCTGTGGACTCATGTAATTCTTAGGGATTTGGGAATATTCAGTTTACAAGTCATCAGAAACCTAGTTTTTACCTAAATCCTCACACAAATTTAGGCAGTTTTACTGCCTATTTTATGCTCTGTTAATATGGAGCATGGTGTCAAGAATTTTGCTGTATATTTAAATGCACTTTTACGATTAAAGGTTCTTTTAATTTAAGGTTGATAGATGATGTATTGAATCTTGTATTACTGGTTAAATTAACCCAACTCACTCAACTCTGTCCCCTTAATTCAAGTGCAAAAATGACTTCTTCTCTGCCCCTTTCCCACTCCTCTAACCCCCATCTGTCATTTCACAAATCAACCATCTCTATAGAGAAAATAGGACTCTTTGTGTCTTGGGCAACTAACCTCAAGTCCTGAATGATTACAGGCTTTTAGAGCCTGTTAGGGGTTTTCTTTTACCAAGACCAGCCACATGTGATTTCTTGTTGTATGCTTAGGACTGCTTCTAAGTCAACAGGAACCCCTTTAAATGAGGGTAAGACTGAAAACCACAGCTTTTATGACTTTACCTTTGGTGGAAACTATGAAATAAGTAATAAAATGTTTCATGATAAAATGATAGTAAAAACGAATGGAGGGAATCGTCCTTCCATTGGTTTTCGCTACAGTCATAGTTCATGACCTTCTTTTGGGTCCCAGACTCCTGTGAGAATCCAATGCAAAGTATGGAGCTTCTTTCCAGAAAATGTACATGTACATAAATATTTTCATGCAATTTTAGCAGCTCATGGATTTCTAAATTTCTAAATGGTTGAATGGGGGTTTAACCATTTGTTCAGTCTTGATTCACCTTAGCATGTTTATTATAAAACATCTTAAAGTTTTTATCAATCTTTCTTCATTTTCCTATAAACTATTTTTTTCTTATTACAAAATTTATACACAATATTTTTTAAATGACAAGAATGTATCAAATACAAAATGAAAGTTATTTTCTTTTTTTTTTTTTGTCATAAATTGCCTGGAGATGACCACCATTCATCCTTTAGTGTAACTTCCAGCAGACTTTTCCCCCTTGTATATATTAGTACATACGTACATAAAGATTTATAACTTTTTACAGCAACTTGTTTTTCTTTTTTTTCTTCATAGGTTATAGGGGTACTTGTGGTATTTAGTTACATGAGTAAGTTTATATGATCTCAGATGATTTGTGAGATTTTGGCACACCCATCATCCGAGCAGTTTACACTGCAACGTATTTGTAGTCTTATCCCTCACCCCCCTCCCACCCTTTCCCCAAAACTCCCCAAAGTTTATTGTATCATTCTTATGCCTTTGCATTTTCATAGCTTAGGTCCTGTATATCAGTGAGAACATCAATGTTTGGTTTTCCATTCCTGAGTTACTTCACTTAGAATAATAGTCTCCAATCTCATCCAGGTCGCTGCAAATGCCGTAACCAAAAAAGAAAACCATAGACTGATATCCCTGATGAACACAGATGCTAAAATCCTTAACAACATAGTAGCTAACTGAATTCAACAACATGTCAGAAAGATAATCTGCCATGATCAAGTGGGTTTCATACCAGGGATGCAGGGATGGTTTAACATAGGCAAGTCAATAAATGCGATACACTACATAAACAGAATTAAAAACAAAAATCACATTAGCATCTCAACAGGTGCGGAAAAGGCATTTGACAAAATCCAGCATCCCTTTATGTTTAAAACTCTTGGCAAAATTGGCATTCAAGGGACATATCTCATTGTAATAAAAGCCATCTGTGACAAACCCATGACCAACATAATATTGAATGGGGAAAAGTTGAAAGCATTTCCTCTGAGAACTGGAACAAGACAATGATGTCCACTCTCCCCACTTGTCTTCAACATAGTACTAGAATTCCTAGCCAGAGCAATCAGACAAGAGAAAGAAATAAAGGGCTTTTTCTTTTTTTAAACTTAATAATATATCTTGGATCTTTTGTCTGTATGTATCAATCTAAACCATTCTTTTTAAAGGCAGAAGATCCTCTATTGTTTGGATCTTACACATTTCATTGAACCAATTCCCTATGGATGACATTTGGATAGTTTCCAGTTTTCAGAACAGAACAGACAGAGAAGTTCCCTAAGCCAGGATCCGAAGGAAAATGAAAGTGAAGTCTACAATTAAAGGAAGCTCACAGTTCAGGGTGAAGTGTGCTGACCTCTGAGACACCAGCACAGCAGGGCTTTGGGGAGGTCAGAGAGGGTTGCCTTACCCTGTCAGGGCAGATCAGATTTCTAAGCATCTTTACCCCCTGGAAGATCAAGGGTCTAAGACCAGAGCTAAGGTATATCTTTATAAGATCCACTGTGATATATCTGTGATATTTCAAGCTTACTGGATTATTTTGGCTCTCATATTATGACCCATTTTCCATTTCTTCCTGTTGCTTGGAACAGGCTGTAGCTGAAATCAATCCATGTAGCCCCAGCTAGATAAGGCTAAGTAAGTTGTTAGAGTTTCAGGCCTCAAGGTTTTTATTTTGTTGTTGTTAAGTGATTTCCTTGTTTGTGTGGGACATTATTATCATACTGTCTTATGCTGTACATGTACCTAAAGCCAGCTGATGAGACTAGACCTACCAGACTTTTTTGATGTTCTTTAAAAATTTACCCACAATAATTTCTAGCTTATGAATTGGAAAGAGCATTTTTATAGGAAAATGTTTTTCACTTGGTAATCAGAATATGGGAAAAGTTTTATAATGGAAACTATCTCTTACTTTTAACTATAGGATAAAAAATATGACAGTATAATGTTACACACTAAAGCCCATTAGATGCAAAATTCCAGTTTTTGATTATAAGTTATAAAGCAGGATAGAGAGACTTCTGAAAAGTGGTTTTCTTTGGCAATGATGTTGTTGATTAAATATAAAAAATTCAGAAAGAATTAGTTCAGCCTATTCCTTTACACAGAAGGTTATAAAAATGGAATAGCTGGGTTTTGGTTCTACTGGGGAGAACTATTTTACTTATAAAAACTCAATGGATTATATCAGACTGCAAATATATTCACATTTTAGATTGGATTTGAAAAGGTACCATTCAAGGAATTAAAATTATTCATCTAAATCTTTTAGGGATTAATTTACTTTGGAATTTTAATTCCCATTTATTTTCATTTTAATTTGGCGCAATATTTGTTCCAAATGCATACATTTTGTGTGGATGTTTATAGATTGTTCCATGAGGGCATTACACTAGTTAACATTTTTCAACATATCTTTTAAATTAGATAAATCAAATTGAATTAATAGTTATTGAATACCTAGTATATGTAAGGCATGATGAATTAAATCCTATAAATATTCAATTTCCTGAAAATATTGAACACCAACACTTGACAGACATACATATATCCCTGACAATGATTTATTAACAGAGAAAAAAATATCCATGACTACAAACTGGTTTTGTGAGCTTGGAATACTGAATCCTAAGTCTAACTCTTTTCTAGATTTTTTTTTTTTTTTTTTTTTTTTTTGAGACGGAGTTTTGCTCTTGCCGCCCAGGCTGGAGTGCAGTGGCGCAATCTCAGCTCACTGCAATCTCTGTCTCCCTGGTTCAAGTGATTCTCTTGCCTCAGCCTCTGGAGTAGCTGAGACAGGGTTTCACCTGGTGTCCAAGCTGCTCTCAAACCTATGTGCTCAAATGTTCTGCAAGCCTCGGCCTCCCAAAGTGCTGAGATTACAGGCATGATCCACTATGTCAGCTTGGTGTTTTCCTGAAAAGTCTGCCTATCACATTTGTCTGTTGTTAGGGAAATGCTGATTGTAATAACTGAGTAAGATGTAGGATGTATTTACACAGCCTATAAATACTTTATAGAAATACAAGCCTTGGGTCTGCAGATGGGCGAATTATTCTTTTCATGCTCACAGCTTTAGTGTATTTTATCCTTTGTGCAGTTAGAGCAAATTTTCCCATCACAGTTTAAGAACAAGTTCTCTTTAAAGAATCTCAAAGAATTCCTCCAGCTTCTTGCCACCTAGAGCTCTGTCTGAGAGCAAAGATTTGATCAAAATGCCCAAAGTGAAGTCTCCGTGGTTTCCAAAGGTGCATCTTTCTGCTAGGTTCAATTTTATCCAGTAGAAAACAGTGCTACTCCCAAACTAACATGAACTCACAGAAGTGGCTTGTCTCTCAGGCTGGCATGTGATTTTCTTGTTCATGAAACAGAAATAAGAATAAAAAGCACTGTCTTCTCTTCCAACTGTCTTTGCCAACCATCTTGCTGAGCTGTGTGTATGCATCCAAGCCAATGTTCCAGCCACTAGGCTTGGCACAGAAATCAGGGCATTGAACATCATTACTTTTGGGCACAGTCTGAAATTCTAAGCAGAATTCCCTATTTGCCTAAATGCATAAAATGTGAGTAATTTATGTATCCCGTTAGTAATGTTGCAGTATTAAAATACCAGCATAGACATGGTTTGACCCATGAAACAGCATTGTATCATCTTTTTTTTTTGACCTAAAAATACTGGGGTGATGGATCATTAGAGGATGGTAAATGTCAAGGTAAAAAGCATTATATGTCTAGGGTTTTCAAAGTGCCTCATGGTCTCTATGTCAAATCTCTCTTCCTGCCCTCAAGTGATGGTATTATTAGTCACCAAGGTTTAACCTTCAAGAAGAGAAAATACTCTGATACCTAATACAGTACAATGAGCTGCATCTTAGTTAAACTTCCAAGTGAATCCTTGGCTGGGACTTGTAGAATGTAACCATTTGTTTGTTTCTACTGCTTCTGGAGTAATTTACCTAACCATCTCATCAGATCTCATTATGAAGCTTTATAATTACTAATAGTTTTCCTAAGAGGAAAATGCTTTCTGTGGTGTTTTGAGCCCTACCCACCTTGAAGATAGGGACTTGTTTATTTTTTCTTATGTGTGATCATCTCAAAAGTTCAGCACACTTTGGGTATTGTGAACACATTTTCTGGTGGCTAATGCTGACTGGGAAGTCAGGATGTAGGGGTTTGAGTCTCAAGCTTGCTACTCATCAGTATGGTATCCTTCTGCAGGGCATTAAGCCTCTGAGCCTCAGTGTCCTCAAGTATAAGACTGGAACAATAATTACCTCTGCTTTGAGTTCTTTCAGACCAGTAATAATAACATAAGATGGTATATGGGTAAGTTTTTATCAGCTGCAAAAAGCTGTGTGAGGTTTTTTTTTTTTTGGCATTGAGATACCTGGCAGCTGCTGTGTAAATTTAATACACACTTAGAATTTCTTATTATAAACTCTAGAAATTACAGAATATTAAAAATGCTAAGATAGTATTAAGAATGTAGACTCTGAGCCACATTATTTAGGTTGGCATCTTGGCTCTATCACTACCTAGCTGTGTGGCATGGGCTGGCTATTTACCTCTCTGTGCCTCAATGTCATCATCTATCAAATGGAGATAATTAATAATAGCAACAATAAGTAATAACGCCAGTCAAGGTTGTTGAGTGTTCATGCATTATTGCGGTTAATCCTCACATCTCTATGAGGTGGAGGATATTATTGTCTTAGCTTAGAGATGAGCGCCCTGGAGACATGTTTGTTCTTTGCTCCAAGCCTCTTACATTTAAGTGCAGAGCCAGATCCAAACCTTGATCTGTTTTACAGTAAAGTCCAAGAACTTAATCTGAATGAGTACTCCACTGCCTTATTTTTTTCAAATACAGAAATAAAAGTAGAACATTACATTGTCTGGGCATTCTCAAACTCATAAAACGTAGTAAGACTTGGTTAAAAGACACTTTAACTCAAAGAAATGATTTCAAACAACTGTTAGTAAAGACAAATTTTGCTGTGATTTAAAATGAGAAATCTTCTTTTTATGACAGGGGCTGGTCATCACTTCATCTCTCATTTTCTTCCTCAAGTTATCTGCATTGTGATTTTCTATCACATGATTTTAGTTTTATTTAGGTAACTCCAAACATCTCTGCTGAATGAATGACTTAGAGATACTTCATTACTTCATTGCTTGATATCACAAGCTAATTATACCTTATCATTTACCAGTACATAGATGGTGCTAGATTCAGATTTTCATTTCCTAAACAATGTATTGTGACAGTAAACTTGCCCAAGCTCACCAGAATATTTTTAAGGCAAGGAAAGCTATCTACAACTTTCTAATTTTTTTTTTTTTTTGATACAACATCTGAAACCAAGTCCTGTTCACTTATCCTCAATTTTGTTTTAATATTCAAATGACTTGGGCCTGCAACAAAGCATTTGAGTAGTTACTTAATTGAATAACCTGTAGAATTTAGATAAGGGAAGGCTAATGAGCTCTCAGATCTAGTTCTTTTTTTCTTTTTCTGTTTAAGAAAAGGGCAGTGAACAAGTTAAGAGAAGAGACAGTGACTTTCAAATATGGCTGCATTGAATCAGTTGGAATGCTTAAAAATACTGTCCATCCCAATCCAATTAAATCAGAGTCTCTGGGGATGGGACTCAGACATTGGAGAGCAATGTGAGTCCTGGACATGAGAAACAGGGAGGAAGGAGGTCATTTTGATTAAACAATAGGGAGATAGTAGGGCTGTATTCACATGCTACCTTTGGGGGCTACTTCCAGAATTATATATTTTTTCATGTATGGTTTGCTTTCAGTTTTTACAGGCATAGCATTGTCTTTAAATCTGGTTAATGATCTTGCTTTCTGCCTATGATTTCTGGCCTTTGTAGCAGCAATAGATGAGACATTCTCAGTTGTGAAAGGCTATTGATGGGGTAGCTTTGTCACAGGCAGTGGATGATTTGTGGAGAATCCAGAAGCTCTGATATCTTTTTGACCATTTTGATCTCGTGGCCATTTCTAAGGAGACAATAATGTTTCTTTAGATTAAACAACAAGGAAAACAATCCAAACAGAGACAGAATCAGTAGCTGCTTTACTATTGCTAGCCACTTTTGTCTTTTGATTTTCCAGAATTCCAGACATAAATGTTTCTGCCAACCTTCCCATGCAAAGAGAGAGCAATGGGAATTCTAGAGAAGGTATGTAGGGAAACCAGAAAAAAAAATATATCTGTCTACTCAGAAATGTTAAAAAGCAGGATATTAGGTTTTAGGGTGGGATCGGACTATATTTTAGGAAGTTTAGATGTTGAACGCCAGTAGCCCTTGTGCTTGGTTGGTTTTAATCAATGCTGTTAGTCACATACTTCCATATACATGAACGTTCATTAAACAATCTCATTTGTTGTTGTTGGACAGCATAGGTATGTTCAGTTGCACCTGAGTGTACATTTGGTCTGTGTGCCTAATGGTTCCAGAGGTTTAGCTGAGCTTGGTGGGATGGACACAGAAACAGCCTCTGTTGAGAAACACAACCATTTATGTGTACCTATGGTAAAGAAGAATGGCCTTACTCAAAGAGAGGCCTAAGCCAGTAAAGAGGCATGAGTGCGTATTTATAAAATGTGTGCAGGTGTGTATCTTTGGACACCTGAAGGCCCCCCTCCTTCGGTTTAAACAGTTTGTTTAAAAGCTATTAACGATATTGCACAAAACCTCTGACAGATTTCGTTTGGATTCTGGAGCTTATTTCAAGGCTGTTTAATCTAATTGCCCCTTTGTTTTGTTTCCCCGAAATGATCACTTGAGTTTTATAATTTTTAGAATTTCCTTTGAACCAAGTGTAAAGGAATATGATGGCTCAATTGTTGAAAAGAGAAATTAAAGCCAGGTTTTTATGAGAGTTTGGAGTTTTAAAAATTATAATGCCAGTGTAAGATGAATATAAAATACAAAATGGCAGGGGCCAAGTGAGGTGGCTCACACCTGTAATCCCAGCACTTTGGGAGGCTGAGTCAGGCGGATTCCCTGAGGTCAGGAGTTCAAGACCAGCCTGGCCAGCATGGAAAAACCTTGTCTCTACTAAAAATACAAAAAAATACTAAAAATACAAAAATTAGCCAGGTGTGGTGGCATGCATTTGTAATCCCAGCTACTTGGGAGGCTGATAGAGGAGAATCACTTGAACCCAGGGGAGGGGGGAGTGGAGGGTGGAGTGAGCTGAGATTGTGCCACTGCACTCCAGCCTGGGTGACGGAGTGAGATCCTGTCTCAATAAATAAATAAATAAATAAAATAAGACAGCAGGAACTGAACTGAGAGTACAGTTCTATAGCCTCAGGAGTGGCACTTCAGAATCATAACTATTTGAGATAATCTATGTATTTTAATCATGCACCATAAATTATGGTGCAATAGGAGTTTTACCATACAATATGGTAAACTAAAGAAAATGAAATAATTCTATTCTACAGTTGAGGCTTGAAAGAAGGAAAATGATGGTAAGTCTTTCTAGGCAACACATATAGGAGGGGTGAAACTGGTAAGAAAATGCTGGCTTACCTATTTCTTAGCTGCTGGACTGCATATTTTGTTGCTATCAGAGGCAGTTTTGTGACTTGTTTTATGAAAGTTGAGCATTTCTAGTTGAGAGACATCTTTTTCACTCTACAGAAATTATTCAGTTCATTTTCACTGTGGTAAATAAAATAGTTTCTTCTATGGAGTGTTTAAATCCCATAAAATAGGAAGCTGTATTCTAAAAGTTAGACCCAATATTCAGAACCCAGTGGAGATGAAGGCCCTAGGTCAGGCCAGAGTTATCATGGTGCCCTCAGTTAATGTTTTTGAAGCTTCCACTTGGTGAATGATTTTGGATGAAGGTTTCTTTTAGTAATTTCATAAGTGACATAATTTTCTCTTATGAAGCTTCTGTTTTGAGAATAAGCAGAAGGAAATGGTAGTAATAACAAGATTGATTTGTGCTCATTCACACTTTTCTGCCATTTGGATTCTGTGAGTGGTGGGGTAGGATACAGGACAGCAGAAGAAAGAATGTGCAAGAAAAACAGGTGTGCAGCAGAAAGAGGATATGCCAGGTAGAGCACACTTGGGGTACTCATAAGAGCGTTTCTTTAGAAAACACAGTACTAATAACGCAATATTTAAAGGCTCATATTTGGGGATTCACATATTTCCATTAATAGTTCTGGGAAAAGAAAATTTAGCAAAACCTGATTGATGACCAATGTAATTTAATTAGACTGAAGCCTCATAAATATGCAATGTTATTTGAATGAGGAGTTGAATTATTAGACTTCCTGAGAAAAAATGACAATTTGGTTTGCTTCGGAGCTTACCGCAAACCTTTCTGCCCTTGTATAAATGTATAAAATGATTTGGTAATTTAAACACTAGAAGAAAGACTAAATTCGATTGACCAGTTGCAGTAACCATTCGTAGATATTTTTTCTCTCCTTTGTATCCCTGAACCCTCTTTTCTCGTTTTGTGATTGCAGATATTGCTTTCTTGAGCCATGCATTCTGTAATAGCTTTGAAAGATGCTATTAGGTTTCCAGTCTCCCAATAATTTCACACTGCCTTAAATCCTTTGCATGGTGGCTTTACTAGCACATCCAGAACAAACTATTAAGACTTTATAACAATATTAAAATCATTCAGTTGACCAATGAGACTTACCGATTTTTTTTTTTTTTTGATAGGTTGGCAGGATGAGGTAGGGGAGGGGAGTGTGAGAGTACTTTTTATTTTTTCTTTTTCTTTAACCTTTGTTTTGAATAAAACTGGCCAGGGTAAATACCTGAAACTGTGTGAATTGATAGGCTCTATCTCCGAGATCATTTGGCAACTCAGAGTGTACCAGAGCCCTCTGCATAACCATGGTGAGTCTTCGAGCAGTCAGACTTTTGCTCTTTTATCTTCTCTGAACTGCTCTTTACTTTTGGCCAAGATTCTTTCCTTTTCACTTTTTTTTTGTTCTCAGTTGGCCTAAGAACCTACCCTACAATGGATGGATTTGCAGTTTTCTTAATGGTTTATCAGTTATCTATTTTACAATTCCATTTCTAAACATTTTCCTTCTCTCTTGTCTTCCCTTCACACTTGAAATGGATAAAGCAGAAGTTTTATTTTTCATGCCTGCCTTCCCCAGTCACCGTCTGCACCATCTCTGTATTCTCTCTTTTTAATTCCCTGCAAGTGTTGGACAGCCCTGTATTCTCTTTATGCCATTTCGTTAGATTCTTTGCTGAAATGAAATATTTGATTAATAAATGGGAAGGTCCTTACTAGTGATTGATAACTAATCTTAGAAACACTGTCATTTGCAATTCATTAAATGCCTTATTTGCCATTTATATTTACTGAAAATTGATACTCTGTGTATTAGTTCTTTCTCAATGACATATCACTGGTAAATGTATAATTAAAAGAGAGCTTAATTCCAATTTGTCTTCATTTCTCCTTGAAATAATCTTACAGCTGTCATATGGACCTTCTTCTCCATTCCAATGCATTCCTTTTTGCCAATGCCCACAGTTGTTCTCTGTTATTTATGAATTTCTTTCCTCATGGCAGTATCGTATTGTCAGAAGACCCAAATTCAAATTCTATCTCTGACACTGGTTGTGACTTTGGAAAAATAGTGAATAGCCCCCTTACCTCAGTTTTCTCTTCTGTAAAGTGGGAGTGAGAATATTTATTTCACAGAATTAGCATGAGGTTCAAATGAGATAATACATTGGAAATGCTTTGTTAACTAAAAACTGGCATTCATATTGGTATTGAATTAGTCAACATGGTCCTCTAGCTCCTTTGAATAGAATACTCGTGATAATGCTTCATACCTGCAGGTTATAGATATATTACAAAGAACAATTTGCAAGGAAAATAAAAAACTGGCCACAGATACGTAGTGAAACCCTCAATGAACAGTGCCAAATCTCTCCATTGCACAGGAGACAGAGCCATCAGAGGGTGCAGCCTTATCGGTAAGGAGTTGGCTCAGTGGGGTTAAAGTCACAGAAACACTGACCCACCCAGGTCTGAGCCTATGCAAATAGAGAACAGTCAATATACTGACTGATTAATTTTCCTTCAGCCAATCATGTCCTGAGATAACTCTAAGTGCTTTCCTATGTCTCACTGCTGTGACTCCCGTCTATTCCCTTATATGTTAGCACCTGGCCTCCAGCTTCCTTAATCTTGCTCTGGTCTGGGTTTTTCACCAAATGAAGCTTTCTTTGATCACTAAACAGATTTTCTTCCATTTTCTGCCGCCATCCTGTTTTCCTGAACTCTGATCTTAGGGTGGCACTTAGCATGACAGGTGGCAATGTGGAAAGACTTCTGCTCTTCGAGTGTTGCCTCTTCCTGCCTATGGAGACCTAGAGTGTCACTGGTGGGGCTTCAGGTGGGTGGCCAAAGGCTTCATGCCCTCTGTGGGAGAATGCATTGACCCTCATCCCCCAAAGCGTCTAATTTCTTCACATAGGCATGCACTGATTGGACAAGGGAGGGTGATATAATTGGGGTCACCTCCTCATAATTTAGTTGAGGCTAGAGCCTGTCTTTCTTTTGGCAAACCTTGATTTATGGGAGACATAGGATTTGGGGGCAGAGCACATATTTAAAGCTGTGTCTACTACTTAGTAGCTCTGAGACCTTGGACATTATCACCTTTACAACCCAGAGATGAGACACCGACTTCATAAGGGTGTGGTAATGTTTCCATGACATCATATTTGTACTGAGCTTAGCAATTTGAAATCCTCAGTAAATTCATTTTCTTTAGTTCTATGATTTCTGTAAAGCTGCTACTGTTACCACCACCCCTTACAGAAGAGAAGCCTTAATAGTGAAATAAAATATTAGAATAGCACAGATGGACATACTCCTACAGGTAGATTTCGCCTCAAATTCCATTAAAGTGTCAATATTTTTTCTAGTGCTTCTCTCTACTGACCAGCACCTTAGTAGTAGTCATTAAAATTTTAGAACAGTGAAAGACAATGTTTTGGAGAAAACTTTTCAATAATTTTTTATTGACAGCCCAATTTTCTTTCAATCTTGGATGGACTTATTTTTCGATTCTGATCTGTGGGCCAACAAATGGTAAGGTCGGTTCTGATTATTATTTAGGGTCTTATTCTTTTAGTAGGTAATTTAGGATTTATCAGCTTTAGACATCTATTGTTCAAATAAATTATTTGAATACTTTTTTGAATTAAAAATTTGAATAACATATCTTAATATTGCTCAAATCAAATATTCACTACCTCTCCTGGGGAGAATTTTCTCTGTGACTCTCGGTTTGCTCTGACCAATACATGCAACAGAAGTTTGTAAGATTCACCATGTGGTTCACTGTGTTGTGTCCTTTTCCTGTTCCAGAAAGAGGCTTATTTAAGCAGCCTAAGGCCCAGAGAAAAGATGAAGATGAGGCATAGTTGACCAAGAATGGGACACATAGCATAACATTAGCAATAAATAAACTTGTCATAAGCCACTGAGATTTTGGAGTTAGTTACTACTGAAGAGTAACTTAACCTATTCTGACTGATATAGTCCATGTTATAGGTATAAATACTGATGAATTTTGATTAATGTTTTATTGATGTGCCAATTATATATGCTATTTGAATACTTAGGCTTTTGTGAACTGTGAATTATGTTTAAATTGCAATTGATTTTAATTTATTCCTTTTTCCTATATTGATTACAAGAGTTTCATGTATAATGAAGTATATACTTGGAAGATATTAGTTATTAATAAAGAAAAACAAATTTAAGCTGGCTTAAAAATTAAGGGGACTTATTAGCTTATGAAACTGAAAAATCTAATAGATTATGCTTTAGGTACAGTTGGATCAAGACTCTGGTTCCATGTTTTTCAGTGTTGCTCTTGGCCCTTCTTTCTCTGTGTGTTGGCTTCAGACCATCACAAAATGCTTTACTACATACTTTGTTATTCATATTCAGTAGGAAATACAAAACTTTTTTTCTCCAAAACTTTGAAAAAAATCATAATCTTTCCTCTAATTGGGCTGAGTTAGGCAATATGTCTGCTTCTGAAGACACTTCTGTGACTAGAGGAACACTATGCACTGATCAGCTCAGACCTGGGACACATGCCCATCCCTGAACCAAGTCCGAATCCAACCCTAGAGTTTGAAATGATGCCATATGAATATGAGAGAGGTAGGTGTTATAGCAGATAAATCCTAACTTTTCTCTGGGTTAATACATTTATTAAGTAATACATTTATTAAGTAAAATTTGAGTTATCTCATAGACTGATATGGGTGTTGCTAATCCTACTGATTAATTCACCTCCAGGAGGTTTATTCAGTATCTTAGCTCTCTTCCATCTTCAACATGGTGCTCCAAAAGTTGCTGCAAACCAAAAAAGAGATCTTAGGGAAGATACATTACTTCCCAACTACTTTGGCTCAGAAATGTCACATATCACATCTGCTCAAATTCCATTGGTGAGAACTAATCATGTGACCCCTCCTAGGTCAAGAAAAGCGTGAAGTGTGAGAATATGCCTTGACTGGGCGTCTGCTTTCCAGCATGCATTCCATCCTGTGGAAGGCAGCATGTTGAATCTTTGCTGGTCAGCCAGCTGACTCTGCCATGGATGTTAATCCCACCCACGCAGCATAAAGGGAGATAAATGGAGTTAATATTGGGGAGGCAGCTAACCATGTCATCCACACGAGAAAGCCAGGTCTTAATGTCAGGCAGGCACTGATTTGTGCTGAAGCAGATGTGTGAGCCCTCCATTGCTATTAGACTGACCGATAAGATCAAAAGTCTACGTATGGCTGGGCGCGGTGGCTCACGCCTGTAATCCCAGCACTTTGGGAGGCCGAGGCGGGTGGATCACGAGGTCAAGAGATCGAGACCATCCTGGTCAACATGGTGAAACCCCGTCTCTACTAAAAATACAAAAAATCAGCTGGGCATGGTGGCGCATGCCTGTAATCCCAGCTACTCAGGAGGCTGAGGCAGGAGAATTGCCTGAACCCAGGAGGCGGAGGTTGCGGTGAGCCAAGATTGCGCCATTGCACTCCAGCCTGGGCAACAAGAGCGAAGCTCCGTCTCAAAAAAAAAAAAAAAAAAAAAAAAAAGTCCACATATTACTTGAAAATAATTTCAGAAAATTATATACTAGTAAATACATGATTACTAGCAAGATGTCAATTTCCTCTCTCTGGAAGAGCAGGTGAGCACTAAGACTCAGGTGGGATGTGAGGTAGAGTGCTCCTTCTCAGGGTCATGGTACATGGTTGCAGGGGGCTGATACTGTGAGTCATGTGCAGCAGGACCACTGGGGATGAATGTGGAGAATGTGTCCATGAGGGTCACACAAAGGGGCTGCATGCAGAACTAGGGTGCAGCCCATATTGGGGAGGTCTTGGGGAACAAGACAGAGAAGAAGAGTGAGAGGAAGGTGAGTAGTTAGGAGGGAGGTGGTTTCATGAAATTCAAAGTTTGAAATGTAGTCTTAATGCCAGAGGAAGACTTTTAAGTGCTCTGAGTGCAAGTCAATGGAGAAGAAATACAGTTCGTTATATTATCTACTACATAAGAGTTTTAATTATCAAGTTCTTTAACTTGTATAAAGTACTCTGGGAGCTTTTCTTACCTTTCAGGTGTGAGATTAAATATTTCTTCTCCAGAGAGACATCCTTGGTGAGAATTTTCTCTACCATCGCTTCTTTATTACTGTATTTCATGTCAAAGTTGTAATCATTGTTTTGCTTACTTTGTGGAGTCTACCTCTCATACTGGATTGCTAGCTCAAAGGTTATGTCTCCTTTGACCCCAACTGAATACTCATTACCTTGCACTGTGTGTGGAATCATATAGAATGAATGGTGTTTTCAATATTTTATTGGCCCATGATTATAAACATCTACTGATTTTTTAATTTGTAGAGTAGCTCTTTCAATCCAATTATGATGCTAGAAATTAAATAAATTATTTCAAACTTGTAAAACTTAAAGATCACATATAATGAATTTGTGATTTGTTGAAATTCTACTTGAGTGAATTTGAAGTTAAGTGAGATTTTACTGTTGTGTGATATTCTCCAACAGTCTGAGCTAGGACACAGTGTCAGAGAGCTCTGTTCTTCTGGTTGATTTTTATTTCAGAGTTTTGAGTCATCCATAGGCCTCTAATATCTGAGGCCCAGGACAACTGGGCTGTAAGTTTTTGGGACCCTAGAGTCATCTTTGACATTTCCAGGCCCAGAATAAAAGTAGATTCTCATATCCACAGTCTCCAACTTGGGTCTGATTCCAGCTATTTCTGTGTAACAAATCAACCCTAAACTTAATGGCTTAAAACAACAGTTTATTATTATTTTTTGTAGTTCTAGGTATTGACTGAGTTTATCTGGGTTGGTCTCACTTGTGGTCTCATGTGGTTGTGGTTAGACATCGGCTGGGGCTGCAGTCATTAGAAGACCACTGAGCGGGACGTTTGAGTGGCTCAATCGAATGGCTGCTGCTACTGTCTGAGTTCAGCTGAGGCTCTTGAAGACCTGAATGTCTGCATATGGCTTCTTATAGCACAGTGGCTGGGTTGCTGGAGGGAGCATTCCAAGATGGAAGGCTTTTTGTGACCTAGCATTGCAGTCATGCTGTGTTGCTGCTGCTATATCCTATAGGTCAAATGCGAGTGCAGGACCAACCCAGGTTTGAGTTGAGGAGACTATACAAGGGCACAAATACTGGGGCTTATAGGTGAATAGGGTGGCATTTTCGGAGACTAGGTAGTCTATTTAGAAATGAGCAGATCACAGTCTAGAATGTTAGGCCAGGTTTGTTCACACAAGACTCTTTGCTCTGTTTAGAGGTTGTTCATGTTTGCTCTAGATCATGGTAGGAGTGGGGGAATGTCTTTCTCTGTGGACGGATGTCCCAATTCAGGAATGTGAAATTGTTGAAACTTAAGATTCTCTAAAATATCAGGAAACTGAGCCCAAGAGATCTTAACTCTTCCTAGTCTGTTGCATGGCTCACCTGATGTAATGGTCAACTGGGGACAGGATCATGAACCTTCGCAAGTCTAAAGATTCCAGGAGGTGTGCGCTTCTACTTGGCAGTTATAAACTGCTAAGGAGTGGCTGCATTGTATTTAGAGGTCCATCTGACCCTTAGATTCATAGAACAAATATCCCAGACTGCTTGAGATTTCTGGGCTGCTTCTTATCACTGAAGTTTGACTCTTCCGCATTAGTCTCCTACTTCTTTTTTCTATTACATGAAAAATATATCCAGACATTGTTTTGGAGCATTAGGAAAGAGTGGTAGTTTCTAGGAGACAAATGTGTTTGTCATGCAAATTAACCCCTTAGTGTTAAAAAAGATTCTTACTAGGGAAAAAGTAGACATAGGGAAACCTTGGTTTTGGGAAAGCGTTTTATAAAATTTCATTATATCTTTGTGGATAAGGTGATGAAAGTGGGCAGGGTGAGTTAGACAGCTGATGAAATAACCATATCTAAAGGTCTTAGATCTGTCAAACTGGGGAAACTAGTGGATGGCAGCAATAATCTGTCCTCATCTTCTGTAATGTCACATTGGTATCTATGATGTAGACAGAATGCTTCTCAAGTTTTTTAGATGACTTCACTGGAGTATATGGCCCATATAAAAGATAACAAGTATTATCCACATTACTTTTTCAAGTTGGAATTCTGGTGATCTGCAAGGTGCCTGGTGATCTCCAAGGTGTCACTCAGTAGACACAAATGTAAAATTGTTCGTTTAGGTTTCAAAATTAATTGCATAACTATGGGAAGGCTTGACAGCAGATTTAGGTGAAGAGTAACTAGTTGAACAGAAGCTATATATGAATAAGGGTGATCATGCAGCTTCTGAAAGCTGGCATTATATTAGTGCAATAAAGAAATAAATTAATTATGAAAACGATCCTTCCCTTTATACTCCAGGTTATTTAGAGCATATCCAGTGTATACAATATTGGTTGCTACCTTTGAAGAAGCACACTGACAACCAGAGTATATGAAGCCACATCATGTGAGAAACTACAGAATTGTACGTGTTCAATGAATATTTAGAAATTTAAGCTAAGAGAATATGCAGCATTTGAGAATGGACTTGAAAGATGGATTCACTTTTGATAGAAATGTGGAAATGCAGAGAAGACTATATGAGCTGAGTTAGAGAATTATAAGATATGTCCAGGAAATGATGAACCATCTCCTTTGTTTTAATTGTGTGGTGCATGGCAGATAGCAGTGGGAGTTGAGGCTAAAAATGTAGGTTGGAGAAGATGGTTCCAACCTGGAATGCTACATCAGGGTGTGTGTATTTACCTTGGTAGGCAATAGGAAGTTATCCATGGCTTATAAACTAAGCAATAATAATGGAAATAATGAGGATAATAATAATAAAGTTCAAAGGCACTGTTCTAAGCTGTTACATATGTTAACTCATTTAATTTTTGCAATAGTCCTATGAGTTAGACATTGCTATCATCCTTGTTTTATAAATGAGAAAACAAAGGAGCAGAGATTCAGTAACTTCAGTAACAAAATCACACCATTCATAAAGGATAGAGCAGCAGCCTGGCCTGATGCTGTGCTCTGACCCCCTTTCCTGGACAGTGCCCTGGCAGCGTCACAAGGGCTGAACTGCATGCACCTCTTCTGTGTTTTCTGTAGCGTCTGCTGCAGCACCCAGAACACTGTGGTCCACCCTGGCCTAACATTTCACTTCTCACTTCTGCTTGGAACGACCCAACAGAAAAACAAGGTGCTGGAGATAAAGGAAGAAGATAATTTAAAAAAGTGATTAAGAAACTGTGTTTACTTTTTGGATTTTGAGGCCTTTCAGGTTTGAACAGTGACTTGTGGGCGGTGCATCTAGACTCTGGTTCACTGCCAAGAGCTGGGTGTGTCTAGCACAGAGGAGTGATTTAAGAGTAATTTAAGTTTAAGTGCTCCCAAATGAACATTACCCCGGTAGCATAAGGTTAAATTCTGGCTTTGCAAGGCCCCAAGCAGACATTTAATAAAGAGAACCTTTGGCCCTTTGTTCAAACCCCACTGATGTCTGGATGCCTTGCAATTCTGGTGCTACTTGGGTGGCATTGATGTTTGAGAGAAAGAAAAAGGTTGATTGGAGATGGGGCCCTTCTGCCCTCTGCTATTTGTCCCTCTTCAGCCTCACCAACAAACCTTGGCTAACATCCTCAAGTTAGAGAGATTAGCTATTTAAATAGAGGGTCAGAGTTAGTAAGACAAGGTGTGGGTTTAACAGTGACTTGGATAAACTTACTTGTGATGCTCCTGTATGAACACATTAGCTTAAAAAAAAACTTACTGGGGCATGATCTCAAAAACTCTGTAAATAAGGGGTAAAACCATTAATGCTGGCTAATAAACTTTCGTTGCTAGCAAAGAGGTATGTGTGTGCATTTGTGCACACATATGTGTGGGTACCCGTGTGTGTTCTGGAGACTCGGGAATATTTAGCTCGATGACTATATTTGTTTTTAAAAGACCTAAAGTTAATTAGTTTAGATATTAATGCAGTTTTCCTCTTTAATGCTTCAGGAGCATCTCAGTGCTCTTGTTTCTGCTGTCCCTGCACTGTGGCCGGCAGTCCTGTTCAGTCACACTGAATGGTCGCATTCTGTGGGATGAGTTCTCTAATAACAGGGATGTGGTATGGACACCAGCCATGCCTTTTCTCAACAACCCTCCCCACTGGCCTACTGCCTTTTTTTTTTTTTTTTGCCAGGGTTACTACTGTTTACCTCTCTCTTCCTGTCTTACTTTGTTTCCTCCCTGTCACTTCATCCCCTGCTTGTCTTAGGCTGTTTCTTCGTTCAATACTGTGTGTGTGTGTGTGTGTGTGTGTGTGTGTGTGTGTGTGTGAATTATTCTGTGGTGGCTGTGGGGAACAGGCAGTGCCAAACCCTTGGCAGGAATATCATCCACGTATAGTAATGCCCACACCCTCGAAGAACCTTTTGTTCTTTGAATCCCACTCCTGTGGGTTGATATTTTAGTGAGAGTAGTGAGTAGCCCAGTATTTTTCTTCCTTCTAATTCATTTAACACACACACATGCACACATCTATCTTCTGCTAAGATGTACAAGTATGAGATAAATGGGAACACAAGGATCATATTGTACTTGAGTTATATCATTGCTGACTTCCTGAGAAGCCTGTTCAAATGACTAGAGGATGTTAACGAAACTGACAATGTGTTTCTCTGAGGTGGAAGTGAGCAAAACATCTGCTTTTATAATAGTCTGCTTGCCTGGATAGGCATGTACCGTTTTGTTGTTCCAGAAGACTTTCAAGCAAATATACTGGTGAGTTTCAATGGCTTGGAACTTCCTGTTTTGTGATTTAAAAAAAAAATGCCTTTGGAGAATGGGCAATGTTCACAGGATTCAGTGTTGCTTTAAATGTATTCTCAGCCCCCAGATTATCTCAGGGAAAGATTGATTAGGAAGCTACATGGGATAGAAAGCAGATGATGGGTCCACTGCTTTTTTCCTTTAGTGCATAGCATTTGTTGACACTATTGGGCAATACAATGAACCTAGTGTTGGAGATGCTAAGGCCAAGAAATACAGAACGTTGAAAGGACAATCATCCTACAAAATGTTCAGGAAGTCCATTCAAACCTTTTCCTTTTGATTTACAACCTTTGTTCAGATAGGGCCTCAGAAAATAAAACCAAACAAAAATAAAGACTTTTGGGATGAGCTGAGATGGATTGTCATGAATTTCATGAAGAATTTGAGGAACATAATATTTAATGGTGACATTGGCAGATAGAACAGCTTTTCTGGTGTTTGCATGTGAGAGATGTGACTCTGGCCAACCTAGTGTTTGACTCAAAAGCATAAGCTTGGAGACTATGGGATTTTTAAATTGTCACCTCTTGTATGTGGTCTTAGGCAGCCATTTGCATCACCTCTTTGGATTGCGAGTTAGTCCTGGTGTAAAATGGAGTGATGTTTAGATTATTTTTATCTCAAGATGATGCTCTGTAATTGGATGACTGTCTTCACCTCTTTGGAGTTTGAATCATTCTGTCTGTAAAATGAAGCTATATATAGAAGCTATAGATATAAAAATATATATGTTTTTTCTCAGAATATTACCTGATTGGTGAATACTAAATGGCTGGTGAGGGAATGGAATATTTTGCATGGAGGACAGTGTCTCTGGAATTTTTAGCACCTATTTTTGAATAAATCTCACATGATATGAGATCTCTAAGAGTTTTTCACATAGCTTTATTTTGAATTTTTGAAAAATATATTTTGAATATATATATGTATATATATAATACATATATAATTATATATATATAACATTCTCTCTGTAATGCTTCTGAAAAAAAATGAAAGGAAGGAATGACTGAGAACAGAGGAGAGCCAATGGCCTTTACTCGCTCTCAGTTCAAGCTGGGTCTGTGTATTGCCTTTTATACAAACCAAGTACTGGTGCAGACAGTGTCTCTAAACTTAGCAACTCATGGAATTGGTGCTGAGTACATGGTAGAGAAAGATTCAAAATTCCGCTGTTTTATCTGAGATGGGAAAAATGAAAGCAAAATAACATCGACAAAAACAGACAAACTTAGCCTTGTAGCTCCATGTCACTAGCCTGGGGTTTCCTAAACTGTGGGATGTAGATGAGAATGGGGTGATTTGGGTGGTTCAACAGCCTTGAACCAAGAAGCGAGAGCTATTTACTTTCAAGCTCTCTTTTAGTCATTCTAAGAACTGCAAGTATAAATGCAGTTTAATATTTGCTTATTTCTCTAGTCTACAGAAAGAAGCTTTGTTGGATAACACAATTTAGCTAGAATTTAATAACATTGTTTTGTCTTCCTTTTTTTTTTTTTTTTTTTTTTTTTTACTATTCCCTCTATTATAGCAAATGATACTGACTTTCCATTTGAACTGGTTCTTTTAGAATGAATTTAGGGGACAAAAGCGAGTACTTGAAGAAAATCATGAAGTAGCTATTGCCCAGGTGTTGCACAGATATTTGTAAAGGAGGTAATGGGATGAGTGAAGTTTGGGAAACACTGGCTGCAGATACATATGAAAGCAATTTAAACGAGGCAAGGCTTGGATTTGAAGCCAGGGCAATGACCCCAAGGCTGGGGATCCTTCTGCAGTGTCCTTGTGCTTCACCACTGCAAAGCTGCCTGCAGCCTGACCCGGATAGCTGATGGAGGAGGACATTAATATGCTTCCCACAGCACTGCTATCAAGTTATCTCTACACGGGGATGGAGGATTTCCTCCTACAGGTTAGTCAAAGTCTCCTGAGAATTAATTTTGGGCTGGGCAGAGTGGCTCACGCCTGTAATCCCAGCACTTTGGGATCCCAGCACTTTTATACAAACCAAGTACTGGTGTAGACAGGGACCCTAAACTTAGCAACTCATGGAATTGGTGCTGAGTACATGATAGAGAAAGATTCAAAATGCTGCTGTTCTACCTGAGATGGGAAAATGAAGGCAAAGTAACATCAACCAAAAAAGACAAACTCAGTCTTGTAGTTTCATGGCACTGGCCAGGGGTTCAAGACCAGCTTAGGCAACATAGTGAGATCTTTTCTCTACAAAAATAAAAATAAAAATAAAAAATAAGCTGGACGTGGTGGTGTGTACCTATAGTCTTAGCCCCAAATTCATTCTCATGAATAGTCTTAGCTACTCAGGAGGCTGAGAGAATTACTTGAGCCCAGAAATTTGAGGCTGTAGTGAGTTGTGATCATACCACTGCATTTCAGCCTGGGCAACAGAGTGAGACCCTGTCTTTTTTTTTTTAAGAATAAATTTGGGGGAGAATTTCCAGAATAGTAGGTCTTTTTACCCATAGCTTATGAGGATTAAGATAAAAATACCCCAAACTGCATCTTTCTCATGGGGCCCTTGTCAAACCAAGGTGACTTTCTGAGGTAGCCACTCACTGGGTGCCAGAAAACTCTGAGCCTGTTTATCCAGAATTCTCTGTGCCAGTGTTGTTGAGCAGAAGTTTTGTGTCTTTAGCAGAGATGATATTGTTCCGGGGTTTGGCTTCCCTCACCTCCGGGGGCACAGTAGATGCTAATGACTTTGTAATAGCAGCTGGAGGTCGTGACAGAGAGCTGTTGTGTGTTGAGGAGAGGAGGCATGTATTTTCCATCATTGTGTGGAAAGTGCCACAAGCCACTCTCTTTCCATCTGCCCATCATGCTGGGATTTGTTCAGATGGCCAATGGAGGAGTGGGCTGGGACTAGCCCTTAGCAGGGCTTCGCAGAAGGGCTGGGAGAGGTGGGTTGACAGTGGAAACTGGCATTCTGCTGTCCTCTGGAGGCCCTGCTTTGATGGATGGCTGGGCAGCCTGTGTGGCACAGACTACCAGTGGTGGTTGATGTGGTGAAGTGTGTCCCTGTTAACTCTACTCTGGGCAGTGAACTGAAGAGGGAACAAAGCCCAGGAAATGGGCCTTCGTGGCAGTGGTAGAGGTAGAGTGACCGACAGCAAACCTCACCACTTGTCCCTTACTATTCAGTAGTTCCAGAGGCAGTGAGCTTGGTCTTTTAGCAAGAGAGATCTTGGGGTGGGGTGTGGACTTTCCACAAAGGCATTACCTACATGCACGTTCCTATATAGACGTAGCCTTCCAATCTCGTACTTAAGAACACTTACTTAACGAAAACATGCTTATTCCAACAGCAGGAGCCCTTGGCTGGAGAGTAGAGTTGTTATTAGTTTACTATTTGGCATTAACTGAGTAAATATTTAGAAAGGACTGGATGAGGGTGGGCACCTGGGGCTGGGGTACATTTGCTCTGGCTCTACATTTATGAAGGACCTCAGATTTCATTATGTGACATTTTCTCTAAACAAGGGTATATATACTATAACAGATACACAGAGGCTGGAAAAAAGTCAACTATAAAACTTCACAGTTGGGTTCTATTACAAAACCACATTGTCTGCATAGTGTTATGATGTTGTCAAATATATAAATCTTGTATTTATATACTTTTAAAAATGCATATGTTTATTATATGTAAACATTGTAAATATACCATAACTTTTATATCCTTCTTTTCCTCCTCCTCCAATGGCTATCTTTAGAGATTCCCCCCCCCCAAAAGAAGTTCAAGCAGGAGCAAGAGAGTGAGCTGAGGGAGGGGAGGGGGAGGGATGGTGTTCTTTATTGATTAAGTGCTTTGAGTTCTTTGGGAAGTCAAACACCATGTAAATCTACTTAGCTTCAGTCTATTGCTTGAGAGGTACTCTAGTAAGCCAAAGTTTGCCTGGTGTAGGATGTTTATCAGAGTGGAGTGGCCAAAAATGAATGCCACACATTTCCCTACTCTGAATTCTGCTCCTCAGGGCCCAATAGCTAACTTTCTAATCTATGACAGCACCTGTGCTTCCTGGTCTCTGGGCCTTTGCATGTGCCGTGTCTCTAGCAGGGACAGGGAATGCTCCTCCCTCTGAGTTCCTTCTTGAGAACCCTGAATCATCCTTTAAGACTCAGAGGACTTGTTACCACTTCTTTGATACATTGCAGGACCACCTTTTCAGCATAGTCCCTGAACTTCCACTGCATCATGGAATAAATTGTTCCCTCTTCTAAGATGCTTAGGTGCCTTGTATGCAGCTTGACAATGCACATAGATAGCTGTGTGTGTCTCACCACACCATGAGCTTCCTATACAGGGCCATTTCTAATTCATTCTTGAATTCTCAGCCAAGCAGCCTGCAAAGGCAAGGTGCTCCAGAAATGTTAAACCTAATTGAATCTTTTAATAAAATGATGGGTGTAACCTCCAACACTATAAAAATTAAACAAAAACTCTCAGAAGCAACAATGTGCACTAAAAATTAATTTGAAAAATTTCCTTCCATATACTGTTAGCAAAGTACTTTTCTTTTATAGGCCTCTCCTGTGCTATAAAACTCTTGAGTGTTCTAAAAATATTTTTAAAAATAGGCATTTAGAACCTCTTTAATGAACTACTTCCAAATGTGGCTAAGATATTTGAGGCTTTCCCCGCAGCAGGTGTAAAACTAGCGGTTGGAGCTGAACACCAAGAAGTAGGAATTTCTGGCTCAGAGATGGAGAGGTGTCTGTCTTGAAATTTCACAGGTGGCAGGTGACACTATTCTTGGTAGAGTCCCAGGTTAAAGCGTTGAAGTTATCTCTGGGGGTGCTCTTTGGTATGTAGATCGGCTTCCTGAGCTCTTGCAAGTTAGTTGGTGCATCTCAAATTCTCTGACTCTGATTTTGACCATGTTTGCACAGGCAGCCTTGAGGCCCTCCGCTTCACCTGCGATGCGACCACAGCATTGCTCAAATCTGCAGTGTAAATCACAGCTTTATCTATTCCCTCAAAGAACTGTAAATTAATTCTTGTCCTCTTTCCTGATTTCCTAATGTCCCTTGTTTATAAAAGTGCTTTATGGTAAAGGCCATTAGTCTATCTCACAGGTTAAAGTCAAGAAGAACAAAGGCTGATCTAAAATAGAGCAGAAAACACAAAATAAAAAGGTGTTGTGGACCAAAAAAAGAAGTATCAATTCTTTTATTTGCTTCTAGGAGCTTAGCTTCCAATGCTGCCCTTAGAATCCATTATTACTAGAATTTCAAAATTACATTCCAATTCAGATTTAGATTGCCATGCTGATATTTTTTTCCTTAAGGGATAACAATTTTAGATTTTATTTCAAAAATAACATGTTCATCTCTGATCAAACTACAACATATATGTAATTCAATGTAAGAATCCACTTAAGTAGTTTTCCTTTGGTTTGACTTATGCCAATGTGTATTTAATGCAGTGTAAAAAAGCATTAATTAAGCTGTTCGGTAACGTCACTCTGTATAGGTTTCAGGTATGACCATGTGAATAGCAAGACGTATAATAACTGCACTCGTATCTTGGCAGCAGACGGCTTTTTGCTGCTGCCTCATTTCTCTGAGGCTCTGCAGAGGCCAACCACATAAAATGACTTTCGAATCTCCCTTCAAACCTCACGACATAGTGCCATTTTTGTTGGGCTGTGTACACCTGCTTTCACTAGACTCCAGTCCCGTAAAACTGTCAATTGGATCCTTTCACAAGAATACATTAGCATTGTTTAAGGGGTTGTGCATCACTTTTTTGACTACTGTAATTCGTTTTAAGCAGAACTTAAAATGATTAATTGATTGATCCTTCTTTAAGGTATTACAAATACAGACCGACATCAGCCATTTTACTGACATTGAACATTCACATAACCCTCACATAGCCTTGTGACGTGTGTTTGTGCATGTGTGTGTACTCACTAGGGCAACATGTTTATGGAGACATATTAAGAACTGAGAAAGGGAAAACCCCTCTTATTTGAGAGATTGGAAACAAGAGAAGCAGGGATAAGGTGGGAGAGGAAAAAAAAAAGAGAAAAGAAATCTTAAAATTCACATGGGATTGTCAAGGAGCAGAGAAAAAACCTCCAGAAGCTTCGAGGCCTCCAACATTTCTGAGATAATCCAGTAAAGGATGAAACTCTGAATGCTGTTCCTAGAAACCAGGTGTGTTTTAAGTGTAAGAAAAAAAGCTAGGCTGCTCAATCCTTTAAAACTTGAAATTGTTGTTATCATGAGAAAGAGGAAGGCTGGTGTGGAGGTTAGGCCCTGGGCAAACCAAACCTCTGAGCTACTCCACAGGCTAGTTCCTCTCAATGATCTAATGAGATCAGTCGAGGCTCTTTTTGTTGAGTGAGAGAGAGAGGAATAGTCATAGATGTGACATTTCCTAAGACTTTATGAATGAAAATTTCCATTAGCTACTTTCAGGGCAAATGTATGTTAAGGCAAAAGGATACTTTCTGCCCCCAAACGCCTCCCAGTTATTATTAACTCTTTAATTGGGCAAAGTCTGTTTATGCCAGTCAGACACAGAGAAATTTACATAGCATACATATAACCATGGGAATTTCTCTGTTATACTATTATCAGTGAAAATAGAAATGGGTCTTCAGGTTTAGCAGGGTGAGGATAAGTTACATCACAAATGCAAACAATTACAACTGCTGTTATAAACACGCCAGTCCTATGTCTTGCTTATCTCTATTCTTTCTGGTACTCACTTTTAAACCAAGGGAAAAAAAAATCACAGGAAAACGTTAGGGATATTTTTGTGCCTTCACAACCATCACTTACATAGGGAAACTTTTGAATAAAATGAGTTTTTGGAAATAAGAGTGACAAATGGCTGTAATATAAAAAGTTACACACTAAATAATAGTTTATGCTATATTTTCAACATGCTGGTTTTTGGATGGGTAATTTCTTTGATAATAAATGTGAATTCGGTCTGACATGGGAAGTTGGTATTTATTGTAGGATCTGTACTTCTGATTACCTCTTCTAACGTGGGAATAATCTCTGGTTGCTGGTCAATTGCCTTGAGATTCTCAGATGGAAATGAAGCTCACATTGCCAAATATTTTTACTGGGCCTAATGATAGATCACCTGAGCATATCCTTCCTTAACAATTAACTGCAATTTAGAAGACATTTAGAGTCTTTTGGAAGACGTTTAATAGCAAGTGAAGTGATTTGTGGAAAAACTGCGAATTTCAGTGTTTTAGATGAAAGATGATAATGGGATTGAAGTCCTTTTTTCTGATTTATTATTTGTGTTCCTATTTCTTACACAGTGAAACTTCTTATTTTTCAGGGAACTGACCTTGTTTCAACCCGATGGCTGATAACAATTATTAGAGGCTTGTGTTGCTTTATGGGCCCTAGGTTAAGACTTTTAAGTACATTCAGTATGTATTAATAATAGGCAATACTTAAGGGCCTTGCAAAAAGAGAAAACTGTTGTGAAAACAGCTTTAACCTGTCAGGAATGAGAGTGGGAGGAAGGAGCTAAATAGGTGATATATTTCATCATCTCAGATTGGTATATTTTGGAGAAGGTGTGAGAAAAAGAATAAGGTAATACTCCAGTGGAAGCAGAGAATCTAGAAATTTAAAAAAATCTAAGCAAAAACATTGTTCTTTTAAAAAATAAGTCTCACTATTAATTTGTCACATGCCAAATGTTTGTAATTGCCTTTGGGCAGCTATGGGTGTGTTTTTGTTCACCACAGACATGAAGAAATCACAATACTGCTTCCCAAAGCCAGTTTTCTTTTCTCTTCTTTTTTTTTTTCTTTTTTTTTCTTCCAAGGACAAGTCTCTTTCTCCTGAGATCTGAAACTCAGAAGGGTTGGGAGCTTTGGGGATGGCCAGAGATTTCAATCTTGATGAGAAATTCCTTGTCAGTGACAAGTTGCTATAAAGCAGGGCAGTTTTCCCAGAGGGGCTGGTAAAAATACACATGCATTAGTAAAGTAAAGCAAGGGGAAGACACTGCCAGGTCTAGCTGTCCACTCAGAAGTCAAAATGTTTGTGCACACCAGACAGTGTGTCTGGCTACCTCGAGGGAGGGTCCATGTTTGGTCTGGGAAAACAGTTTCATGTTCACCACCAGGGAAGGCCTATGGGTGAATAACAATGACCAGGCCCTATCAGCCAGGAAGAGCCTCTTTTCTAAATGGCATCTCATTAGGTTGAGTGGGAGTGTTTCTCAGCATGCAGCTTTGACATAGAGCAGCTCCAATGGCTGTTCCCATCAGAGGGTAGCATACAAGTCTGTGGACCCAGAACGCTTCCGTGGATTGGTCTTTCAGTGGAAGGCGGCCACCCACTTGGTGGCATTGCTGTGGCCATCCTCAACTTGCTTTTCTATCTCTCTTATCAAGGTATCTTTAGAGGACTTTCTGCCAGGGTGGAGTGCTGGGCATATTCTAGAAGGCTGCACAATAAATTCTCACTTTCCAACCAAAGATGTTTCAGCATAAACATCCAAGAGGGCAGTGTGTCATGCAGGTAGAGAGGCACCAATTACATAAAAGCCAGTGCTGGTCAGCATGTGTGTAATTATTTATTTCAGCTTTCTGTAAAAGGAGGGGCATTTTGTTTAAGCCAGGCAGAAACCTGGCAGTTTCCCAGTTGTGAAATTCTATTGACAAAGGTGTTAAGTGAAGGGCAGGATACCGTGGTATGCTAGGCCGCTGTGCCTTCATCTTTGTGACCTGGGCATGTGTCAGGCCCAGACTGAACTGACCAGAATGACTTTGACTTGATGACCATTAAAGGTCAGGCACATAATGGGATCAGATGTGTCAGTGGAGGGTGAAGTATATAGCATAATAGATTGCTGATAATTAAGTAGTCGTTTTTAATAAGAGTCATCAGAGTTAAAGGCACTGCTGCAATGAGCAGCTTGGGAAAGCAATGAGAGGGCATGAAGAAAGGAGGTGGGAAATATGTTGAGGAATAATTTTTTTGTTACACTAAAGGAAAGATCAGAGGAAGACCTGTGTGTGTGTGTGTGTGTGTGTGTGTGTGTATGTTTTAGGAGACAGCATTTTATCTGTCTAAAAATTGGTGTGTTTTTTTTGTTTGTTTTTAGATGATTTTTTTTAAGGGACAAGTAGGGTCAGTACAAGAGAATTAAACTTTATGAACTTATAAACGGCCCCAAATCATCCTAATTCCTAATATGTTTGTCTAGAAAATGCAGACCACAATCCTCCTAATAAAAATAGTTCAACAAATATTTCAGATGAGATCTGGCATGTTCAGGATGGTATGGCAGTAGACAGGGGTATGGCCACGGACTCAACAAATATTTCAAACATTAATCTATATTTTTTATAGGAAGGGAATTTGGGTTGTTACTGGCTTTTTGTTTTTACATAAATCGTAGAACTCCTAGAATTGATTGTTTGTTCAGTAAAACTTTTGTAGTTTTAGAAAGTTAACATTCTTCAATAATACTTAACTATATTATTATGAAGGATTATCATTTAGTAAGAGAGCACATTGAACTAGAATACGTGAATAAAGGCAGGTTTTGATTGCTGCAACTATTATACATTTTTAGTATTATTTTTGTCAGTTTACACAAATCATCAATGGTCATTGGGGCTTAGATGTAGATTACCTAGGTTCAATCTAGAATGAGCAGGTGTTGAGAATGCAAACTGTTAATTAGGACAGTGTTGACTACACCATCTGATAATGGAGATTCCAGGTAAGGGGCTTCACATCTAATCTGCACTGTGACTCGACAAATCTCAATGATCCTTTCTTTGTGCAATTTCCTTTCCAGTTCTGTGTCACAGATATATATTAAAGAAGTGTTCTGGCTTACAGAAGTTCTGACTTACTCTTTTCATCTGATCTTCATTTCAATAAATCTCTACCTGAAAGCAGAGAGCTGAGTTGGGAAAAGATTGTGAAGTGGAAAAAATTTTTCTATGACTTAACTATCTTTCCTGCTTCTAGCAACGATGACCTGGGCAGTCTGACCCCAAAGCCTCTGCACTTAATAACTATGTTATACTATCTGAGAATTCTCAAGAGTATGGCTTGGTTTCATGAGAGTTTTATCTTATCTTTGAAACTCTAGTGCCAACACAGTGCCAGGCACACAATAAAAGAGAAGTCATTTAATCAGATTAATTCCCACTGACATTAGCTAACTTACGGATTCTGACAAAAATGTCTCAAGAATAGGTGATATAACCTTTGCCTATAGGTGGAAGTAGATGTTTTATGAGATGTGTTTGAGTGGGTACCACAAATAGTATCAGGCACAGAGCCATCTGCTCTTGCTCACTCCGAAAATATTCTCTTTGTAGTGTATGAACCAAAGTAAGTGGGGTCTTAGCTATGTGGAGTCCAATAGCTGGAAGTGATGTCAATCTAATTCCTTTTGTTTAAAAATGAACTGACTCCTGTTGGCGGCTGGGCATGGTTGCTCACATTTACAATCCCAGTGCTTTGGGAGGCCAAGGGGGAGGGATCACCTGAGGTCAGGAGTTCGAGACCAGCCTGGTCAACATGGTGAACCCCATCTCTACTAGAAATACAAAAAAATTAGCCGGGCATGGTGGTGAGTGCCTGTA
The DNA here is from genome assembly GCF_009761245.1 of Sapajus apella. Classification (NCBI taxonomy): domain Eukaryota; kingdom Metazoa; phylum Chordata; class Mammalia; order Primates; family Cebidae; genus Sapajus; species Sapajus apella. The sequence goes on from NW_022436944.1 coordinate 1,243,962, forward strand.
ATCCCAGCTACTCTGGAGGATGAGGCAGTAGAATCACTTGAACCCAGGAGGCAGAGGTTGCAGTGAGATGAGATCGGGCCATTGCACTCCAGCCTGGGCAACAAGAGCAAAACTCTATCTCAAAAAACAAACAAACAAACAAACAAACTTCTGTTGGCATCTGTGTGACAGTTCAAAATATTTAGTATGAAGAAAGAGAGTTTGGAGTACTCAAATACACTACAAATTATAATCTTTTAAACTTGATGGACGATGTTCTATTTCATGTCTTTTCTCTTGATTGGAGTCCTAAGGAAGTTTTTCCTTTTTTATAGGGTTTTGTCTTACTTCTTATGTAAGTGATGCAGGTAATGGTGAAGGCTGACTGTGACAGTGCAGAGTTAGCACTAAAGATGTTCTAGGCAACCTATGTATTGGCAGTTTGAGGAGGTTACAAAAGCAATACCTATCTTAGCTTATTTATTTATTTTTGAGCCTGTCACCTGGGCTGGAGTACAGTGGCATGATCTCGGCTGACTGCAGTCTTCACTTCCTGTGTTCAAGCGATTCTCCTGGTTCAGCCTCCTGAGTAGCTGGGATTACAGGTGTACACCACCACGCCCAGATAATTTTTGTGTTTTTAGTGGAAATGGGGCTTCACCATGTTGGCCAGGCTGGTCTCGAACTCCTGACCTCAGCGATCCACCTGCCTTGGCCCCCCCAAATGCTGGGATTACAGGTGCGAGCCACCGTGCCTGGCCAGCTTGTTTATTTTTTGAAAACATTTGTAAACAATTGAATCAAACAGCTATTCTACAACAACAACTACTACTATTATGACTACTAGTTGCTTACGTTTATGGAGTACTTTCTGCATGCCAAGCATTGTTCTAATGACATGTATTAGTGCACTTGGTCCTCACAACAACTCAGTGAGGCAGGTGCTATTAATATATCCATTCTATAGATTAGGGTAGTGAGACACTGACAAGTTATGTAAATTCTCAATTAACAGGTTAAGAAATGTAAGGTGATGGGGAGGAAGGCAGCAAATCACACTGCCACGAGTGTACCTATGCAACAATTTTGCATGTTCTTCACATGTACCCCAAAACCTAAAATGCAATAAAATAAATAAATGGGGAAAAAATAAAATATAAAAAAATAAAAAAATAAAAATGAAGAAAAAAAAAAGAAATGTAAAATAGAGCAAAGTTTCAAGTTAATAGGAAAATTCACCAACACCAGCTGATAAACCAGATAATTTTTATCTGTTTTAAATCCTTTACAAGCTTGTTTTTTTTTAAGCCAGAGTAGACATCTCAGGCCTTCTAAGCTGCAAGGGGAACTGGAGAGCAGCTGGCCTCACAGCAAGGCTTCATTGATTAGAAATGTGAGGCTCAGAGAGGTAAAGTGACTTTCTCAAGCCCACAGAGCTCTTTGAATATAGACTTCAAACCCTGCACCCTTTTTACTAAATCAGGCAATATTTCTCATGCTACCTTTTCATTTTCAAGATAGCATAAAATCCAAGTGTTTAGTCTTCTATCTCCTATTTTGCAGAAAAGAAAACAAAGACACTTTAAAAAAACTAGATCGCAATTCCTTGTTGAGTAGTTATCGCTAGCTCTGGCTGCATTAGAATCTGTGGTGTCAGAGGCCTGGAACTTTGCTTGCTCCCGTGAGCCTGCTGCCTGGCTGCACCTTGATAAAGGTAATAATAGCTATTATTGGCCTCTCATATTCTTCCCTCACTGGGGTATTTTGGCTGTGGTTACTTCCTGAGCCCATGGAGACAACCTTGCCTGAATCACTTAAAACAATTTTTAATCAGAACCAAGCACCTTATTTTACCAAAATAACTCCTTTTAAAAGTGTCCCAATTTGTACAACAGATAAGCATCAAAGGGCAATAGAAAAACTGGAAGCAGACATCATAATTAGATGACAAAAATGAAAGAGCAGAGTGATTTAGCAATGATTGAACACTTGGCAAAGAATTTTTCATCAGGCTTCATCCCAATTCTTTCAATAGAGGAGGGAAGAAGCTTCTGAGGACTGTTTGAAATGGTGGAATAGCAATTAAAGGCCTACGTCATTAATGAAGAGGAAGCAGAAATGAAGGTAGTTGCCAAATACGGCATTATGGGCATTGGAAGCCAAAGAGTTGCAATGGAAATAAACCTGTTGAGAACCAAATAAGATGAACACAGGGGAGTACAAAAGAAGGAAGGAAGATGACCATCACTCTGGCCCTCTGAGGCTTGTGTTAAAATGAGAATTCTGTCCCCTTCTAAGAATAAGCCTTCCAGTATGCACTTCAGGAAGTCCCATTGCTTCAGCTTGATGGCTAATACGAAAAACAAAGCAATTGTTTGTTGACACGGTATTCTAGCAGGTGCAGTTCCATTTTAAACAAGAAGCTGCTATTGTTTTCAGGAATTGTGTTGATGACTGTCTTAGAACATGAAGGGCTGGTTCCGCAGAGGGACACCAGGGTGCTGTTTTTCACTTTGGCCCTTGGGGCCAATAGTTCTCAGCCTCTGCACATGTATGACTAGCACCTCCTACAGGGTGGTGTGAGTTTTAAAAAGGAAGGCAAGTTTGTTTTTAGAAATATTTAAAAAACCCTGATTTTCATATTCTGGGGAAAATTCTTGGACAGAAGGGGAGAGTAGGGCTGTTCAGATATTTACTTGGTAGTCACTGAACCCCTGGGGTGGAGGAAACACTTGATTTACTGTCTTTGGTTCAGGAGCAAGCCCAATCAACAAGGTAAGAGCTGGGTGGTTAACTAGCAAGGGAGAAGGGACTTTGGAATTAAGGCTCGGTGATGACCTGCCTTTGCTAAAATCACTGGATTCCTGGGGCCGGATCTCCTCCCCAGGTGAAGCTAGGGAAGAGATAGTGAGGCGGGGGAAGAGTAACAGCAAAACCTTGAGGTGCTTCCCTGCTTCATGAGCACCCAGGAAGGAGGGGAAGGGCCAGGCTGGCAAAGGCATCAGGGCTCTCCTTCCCTTTGTGTAGTGGTGACACCTCTCCAGCCCAGCCTTATTTGTGGGATGTGGAGCTGTGTGACGTGCTGCAGTTGATTTATGGGCAGCAACGAGCAGTAATCCCTCCCCTGGCTCTCTCCTCGGCCTTCTCAGCACAGCGGCACTAAATATCCAGCCCGACTGGGGATGCGCTGCGGCCGGTGCGCCCGGAGTGAGGGCTGTGTTAGCCTCTCAATTTACTTTTTCAAAACCACGATAAATTCAGGCACAAATGGCAGCAAAATTAACTGTGAAAATGCCACCGTATTTTGCAGGCCAGTAGCTGTTGCCTCGAGTCTGGTTTGGTTTTTATAGCCTTTTCTCTTAACTAGAAAAGAGTGGACTTTTTATTTTTTTAAGTGTTTGGATGAGAGATTACCAGCTTCAACAAAATGCTGCTACTAAGTGGAAGAAACAACTGTCTTTTCTCTTAGAGGGCGGTGACTTTTAGATATAATGCCTACTTTATAGTTTGTGTTAGATTTTACTATCTTCTTAGAGAAATGCTCATTTATTTTTTATTAGTAATACTCACTGAGCAAATATTTAATTAATTTATGCTCTGTGTCTCACATGCAGTGGGGAAGCAAAATGCAAATTAATATTACTAAACCAGAATTATTCTGATATTCTTAGGTCAATTATGCTTCAATCAACCTTGCTAAACCAGAATTATTCTGATTTTTGTAGGTGGGTGTAAGCCATGGTGAAATTTATTAGTTATTGTTTAGCGACCCAGTGTTATCAACTGTATTCTGTCCTTTCTATTTTTGATAACGTGACCAGAAGTGACAAATTATATAGAAAGCAACTGGGCCATTATGAAATATAATCTGGTTTACTCGCTCCTGCTCCATGATAGTCTTTGTCCAGTTGATGCTTAATGTCTTCAGTAACTCCCTGTCCTGTTGGATGATGTGCTCAAGACCACGCCACGCACTGAGGAGGTCTCCCCATTCTCACTTTGTCTCCTTCTTGTCCTTTTCTTTTCCCTATTCCCTGTTAAAGCAGTATATACTCACCTGCAGTTCCCTAATGCACCAACTTTGTCCACACTGCCATACTTAAGAAATAGATGTTTTAGCTGAGATATGAAGGACTAGTGGGAGTAAACAAAAGGAAGTATGTGTTAGTGTGTGTTTGTGTGTGTGTGTGTGTGTGAGTGTGTTTGTGATTCAGACTAGCCTTGTCACCTATTTGTTGGGCCTTCCTAGACAAGTCACTTATTATTTCTACATTGCAATGTCTTTGTTTCTATAATGGGATTAACAATATGCCATGGCCTCATGTTAGGACTAGACGCAATGATAGATCTAAAGTTGTGATCTCATTTTGATGGCACTGAAAGGGAAGGCAAGGAAGCTTAAGGAGGAGAGGAAGAAAAGTTTAGGGTGTGCCTCAGAGCTATGAAGGAGGAAAAAGCTTGGAAAGAACTCAGTGCAAAGGGGCTGAGAGTTGAGAAGCAAGGTTATGAAGATAAAAATCCACTCACCCGAGACGGGAGAGGGGAGACAGTTCTTCCAAGAAGTGTCCCAAGGCTGGTTAAGTCTCAGCAGTTCAGTGTCTGGAACTCTCTTCATGGTTCTGAATGGTCAGCACAGACTCTGATGGCAGGTGGGCTACCCATTCATAGGCTAAAACAATGATGAGTATGAAATTTTCTCCCTTTATAATCCTGCTCCTCCCGTTAGCTGCTGCTAGATCCTGGCCAATATGAGGTGGGGGACAAGTCTTTATAGACCAAAGTTGCTCAAAGAAGAGAAAAACCTAAGACACCGCAGACCAAGTTTTATAAGCAATGTCAGCTTTTCTCTAACCCTGCTTTTGGTGGTTGCTCTAAAGTGTTGGGTCAAGTTTCTTAACCTCCTTTGTATCAGCAGGAAAGAAGACACCTAAAACTAGTGTAGCTTTTAATCAGATAAGCACTACGCAGTATACTTTGCCACTCAAAGTATAGTCTATGGAGCAGTAACTTGGGATCCTGTTAAAAATGCAGATTCTCTTGCCTGAACCCAGGAGGCGGAGGTTGCGGTGAGCCGAGATCGCGCCATTGCACTCCAGCCTGGGTAACATGAGTGAAACTCCGTCTCAAAAAAAAAAAAAAAAAAATGCAGATTCTCAGGCCCATCTCAGACCTACTGAACCAGAATCTGCATTTTAACAACATTCATAGGTGATTTATGTAAGTATTGAAGTCAGGTCAAGACTCCTTCTGGGTGCACATGAACATCCACAAACACACACAAATATTCATTATGCAAATGATTCACTTTTATTGTAAGGCCATAAAAATATAGAAATACATAAAAAATAATAATTACTCATGATCCTACCTCTGTTAGGGGTCTTTTAATTTTCTTTGTCTTTTAATTGAAGAAGTCTGGACTTTTTTGTGAGGGGAAAAGCCATTCTTCTACCAAGCCACTCCCACATCTTCAAAAAATATCCTGGGTTTGACTAATTGCTCCTAGTTTTGTGGGAGGGCAAAGAAAATACAATGAAAACAGAGATATAACCCTAGTTTCTGTTGTGTCATAAGCCTTCAAGACTTACAGGGAATTGGAGAATAGAATTGATTATTATCTTATTCCATACTCATTTTAATTCCAACATTTGGCTGATTTGTGTTACAAACAGTTTTGGTATTATAAATGGGCTGAGCTCTATGCATCTGAGGTTCAACAAACCTATTTCATCTGTATGTGGAAGTTGGTAAGAAAACTTGTATCAGAGTTTCCCTTCCTCTTTGAGCAGTCTATCTAGAAGGATTAATTGACCCAACTCTAAAGGATGGCTTTGTACATGATTTTTAGCAGGAGGTAGGTAGTGTAGGTTGAACAATGTTTTCTTTCAGTGAATACCAACATCTTTGTTACTGCTTTTCAAATTTAAGGGATAAATTGGCTGGGCACAGTGGCTCACGCCTGTAATCCCAGCATTTTGGGAGGCCGAGGCAGGTGCATCACCTTAGGTCAGGAGTTTGAGACTAGCCTGGCCTACATGGCAAAACTCCATCTCTACTAAAAAATACAAAAATTAGCCAGGCGTGGTGGCGGGCACCTGTAATCCCAGCTGCTTGGGAGGCTGAGGCAGGAGAATCACTTGAACCCAGGAGGCGGAGGTTGCAGTGAGCCAAGATTGTGCCACTGCACTCCAGCCTGGGCAACACAGTGAGACTCCATCTCCAACCAAAAAAAAAAAATAAACAAAAAACAAACAAAAAACTTTAAGGAATAAATTTCTTTTTCTGAGCCCCCTCTCTTCTTCCCCAAACTTCCTGAAAATTTAATTCACCAAACCAGGGTAAAATGAAACTTTCCTTGATGTCTCCATGCTCGCTTTGCATAAGTTTAAGGTTTAGAGGTTTCCCAGCAATTGTCCTCAAGCAGGCAGCATGCTTTGGGTGTCATCCTCATGGGGAGGAGATATTGCTGGGGGAGAACCAGCCAATATACCACAAAGTTGAGCTCTTGACTGACAGCGACTCCCCCTCTGACTCTCCCTCCCAGTTTCAAGGGCTGGCTGGCTGGGCCATTCTTGAAGATTTGGAAAGGAGCCACCAATAGGAATGATTGAACAATTGCTCTGTGAAACTTAAGATAACACTTTGTTCCACCACAGTGGAATTGCTATGTGACAGAAGGAAATTATCTGTTTAGTTCTTGGTTAACATTTATGTGAGAAAAATAAAATTAAAGTTGATGGTATCTGGTCCAAGAAACGCTTATATTCATTTTAAAGAACAAATATTAACTCAGCACTTTTGTAGAGTGAGGGTAACCATCTTTGGAGGATTCGTTGTTAGAGTTGCAGTTGAAAACAAAACAAAACAAAATGAAAACCAACAATGTCCATTAAGATGCCAGTGGAATGCCTCCTGGCTATCAAATTAAGTTCCCTGAAATCAATGGGATTTCTAGAAATAATTGGATCATGAATATAATGGTCCAATATAATATAATGAAGTAGGTCCATGTCTGTGGATACTTGGAGGTGTGTGAGGGGTAATCTGATGGATTTTAAAAAATTTCAACATGTAGAAAAAGATGAACAAGGCTTACTGAGTTCATTATAAGATTTGCAATCAAATTAATAAAGCAAACATTTTACTACTCATATATAAATAATCTCAATAGTGCTTGCGTTAAAAATGCTGGTAGAAATAACTTTTAATTTAGTTCTCATAGTAAAGAATCAAATTCTTGTGTTCATTAATTCAGCCCATATTTATCCAGGGCCATATCTGTGTAAGCACTGTCTCAGCCCCTATGGGTGAAACTGTGGTGAATGAGACAGGGTTCTTGTGTTAATAACTTTATAGTTGACTAGAGGAGACATGAACATGGTGGGTACAAGGTATATTGAAGAGTTAACAACTCTTCCTAACATCTCTCTAGTTTGCTTTTCCTTTAAGTATAGGGTCATGTATTTGTGTGAGCCCATGTGCTTTATAAACATGTATATAGTATTTACATTTGTATAGTGCTTACCATGGGCTAGAAACTTTCTAGAAGTTTTAGAGACATAAACTTATCTAATATATGGTTATTAACCCCCATTTTACAAATAAGAAAATGGAGGCAAAGACAGATTGAATAACTTGTTCAACTTGGGGGAGGAGCATTTGAATTTAGCAGCCCAGCTTGAGTTTTTCTATGTGCTATGCTGTGCTCTCTCTCCGCAGTGGCTGCACTATCAGTATAACCCAGAAAGAGGTGTGCAGAGCTTAGCTGGGTGTGTGGGCTCATGCCTTTTATTCCAGCTGCCTAGGAAGCTGAGGCAGGAGGAAGCCAGGAGTTTGAGAACAGCCTGGGTGACATAGGGAGAAACGGTCTTTTTGTTTTTTTGAAGTGTGCAGAGTTCATTGTTTATTGTCTGGTAGATTGTTTCTATCACTTAGGCCTGTTTGATTATACAATACATGTTTGTACCTTATTTCTGTAGCAATGATAGGTTCATGAACCATGGAAATCAAACTGTCGTAAATGTTTAAAAAGGAATACTGGCAAGATTTATTCAAAGGAATCCAACATTTGTAATATCAAGACTATTTTACAAATGAGCACCCAGCTTTTTGTTTATCTATTTTGAAGTTCAGAGTGTCCCTACTGTTTTTTAATGTTGGGCATTTGTTTATATCATTTTTATTGATTTGAAATTAATCCAGTGGTGTATATGCACAAGGGTAGTTGCAAGCCTCGGTTTTGTGGAAAGATCTTTACTAGAGGAAAAGGAAAATATAAAGCTCTGTTTAAGTGAGGGAGGAATTTTGGACAGGCATCCTCAGCAATCTAGTATTTTGTTAAGAGTATGGGAAAGAGATATATTTTTATCCTGGAGTAATTCTGAGTCTTATGCTCATCAGAAATTCCCATGCTTCAGTTTGTGCGTGTGGGAAAGAAATAAAAGAGAGAGAGAGAGAGAGAGAAGAGGAGAAGGGAGGGAAAGTGGATGAAGAATCTTATGGAGAAACGAGATGAATTAATGCCTATGTGAACTCATCAGTTTTTATTAATGAGAAAATAACAAGCACCATTAAAAAATCATTAGATCTTAAGTTCCGAGATATGTGTGCAGTATGCACAGGTTTGTTACATCTGTAAAAATGTGCCAAGGTGGTTTGCTGCACCTGTCCACTCATCCCCTAGGTATTAAGCCCCGCATGCATTAGCTATTTACCCAAATGGAAATAAAAATAAAATTAGGCTGGGCGCACTGACTCACGCCTGTAATCCCAGCACTTTGAGAGGCTGAGGTAGGCAGATCATGAGGTCAAGAGATGGAGACCATTCTGGATAACACAATGAAGCCCTGTCGCTACTAAAAATACAAAAAATTAGCCGAGAGTGGTGGCACGTGCCTGTAATCTCAGCTACTCGGGAGGCTGAGACAGGATACTCCCTTGAACCTGGGAGGTGGAGGGTGCAGTGAGCTGAGATCATGCCACTACACTCTGGCCTGGGTGACAGAGCGAGACTCTGTTTAAAAAAAAAAAAAAAAAAAAAAATTAAACAAAAGAAATGGCCAGAGTAGGCAAATCTACAGAAATAGAAAGTAGATTAGTGGCTGCCTTGGGCCAAAGGTGTCGGGGTTGGGGAAAAGAGAGGAATGACTACTAATGGATATGGGGTTTCTTTGAAGGGGAATGAAAAGGTTCTAAAATTAGATTGTAACAATGGTTGCACAATACTGTAAATACAGTAAAAACATAAAATCACCCACTTTCAATGGGTGAATTGTTTTGCATGTCAACTGTCTCAATAAAGCTTTTCTTTTTATTTTTTAAATCATTAGATCTAAAAGAAGGAACATAAGACCACCTTGTCTAATTATAAATTAAAGGATATTTTAACGAGGGGCTAAGACTGAGCCTAGTTCTAGTTCCTTGTCAGCGGGAGGGACTCTGTTTTGTTCATTTTATCCTCGGTGCCTAGATGAGAGCCTGGCACAGAATAGGTACCCAGTAAATGAATGCCGAATGAATAGAGCTAGATACCCTGGCTCGATTCATTCTGCAGAAAGATCTCTAGACATTCAGAGAAAACATCTCACCTCAGAAGGTATTCACTGGCCAGGTGCCACATTCTCCTTGAAGTCACGCTGCCCTACTGAACTCACTGGCTTTGAAGCAGAGTGAGGCCTGCTCAGGAACCCAGCGGGAAGCCTTGTGTCTGTGACCTGGGCCCCCATGGTTAGAGTAAGGAGATTAGAGTGTCCTTGCTCCAAAGCCAGAGATACAGACTCAGATTACTCGGGGTCACAGGTCCACATTCTTGTATGCAGCAGGAGCATTAATTAGTGACAATTACCTATTGGAAAAAAGAAGTCGAGTCCTGAGTGCTCCTTCCAAAAACTTAAAGACAGAAGGAAGCGTCTAACAATGGGTCAGGGGAGATGCATTTCCGCCCCAATGTTAAAAACAAGGTACTGTCTAATTGATGAGTAGTAGGGGCTTGCAGAGACGCTTTGATGAGCCATCTCCTGCTTCCTGATATTGTGACCTCTCAACAAACACTGACAAATAAAACCAGCATGTCTTCAATATAAATGAGAGCACACTATCTGAGGAGATGCTTCGTTCTCAGGATATGGTTGAAATCCTGTTATGAATAAGGTTTACATCCTTGCCACTGAAATAATATTTTTGTACTGTGGAAATCAATGGTAAGGAAAAAAATGGACAGGTCATCTAATATGTAAACAATTTAACTTTGATGTAATCTCTTGTTTGTTGGATTTGGTCCTGGGGAAAGTCAAAGAACATGTTACTTAGTTGAATCTCTTACCTTTTCTCTCCCTTCTCGTTTAACTTCTCTTCTTACCTTGGAGAGGATTTTGATGATGAGTCCAAATGACAATAGTGCCGTGTCAGAAATTCAGCTTTATGACCCAGCCCTTTTTCTTGTGGGGAAATCTTTAGGCATACAGCACTCTGCTAACCGTGATTTAAAGTAGAACCAACAGAGGTTTGGTCTGAGGGAAGGTGAAAGCATGTATTTTGTCAAGTTGAGAACCTGTAGAGAATTTGTGGGTTCTATGTTTCAAACAGAACTCAAATCTTTTGAGGCTCAAGTTCCATTTGCTCTTGGCAAAACACAATTTCCTGGTTCAAAAGAAAATAAGCACATAAAAAAAGGGCCCCCAGGCTTCTTGGACATCAAAGCTTACGAGATACTCTTATAAAACAGCATTTTGATGATTTTTAGATTATAGGAACCAGGAACATACAGATTAAAACTACCCTTGAACTACCCTTAAGTTAAAAAGAAAAAAACAAGACAAAAAGCCAAGGGCAAAACTGTTGGCAAACTGCATTACACTCTGGATGTTTTTGCCAAAAGTGAGACATTTTAGTTAGTCTTCTAGCTCACCCTCCTTTAGAATATTTTTGGAAAATCTCAGCTGTGTCAAAATTCCATTTCAGTTTCTGCCTGGTATCTCTTGAACTTCACATCTAAAGGGGTAGTCATGATTCTTTTGAAGCAACAGTTTCTTTAAAAAATTGTGTCCATATTTTTGTGTGATGTTCAAGCAACTTTGATTAATATATCCTTTTACATAAATACCAAATATTGACTAATCTGTTAAAAAGCACATTGTTTTAAAAAAATCACTCAAGATTAGTGGTTCTCAACTGGAAGTTATTTTGATTCCCAGGGGACATCTAGGAATATCTGGATAAATTTTTGGCTGTCATAGCTCATAACTGGAGATTTGCGAGGTTTGCTACTTGCATCTACTGGGCAAAGGCTATAGACACACTGCTCAGTGCTTCATAAAGCACGGGACAGCTCCCCACCACAAAGAATTATCTGGCTCAAAATGTCAATAGTGTTGCGATTTAGAAACCGTGTTCTAGACTCTGGGAGGATCATAGATATTACCATTTCCAGCTACTTAAATTTCTCCCAGCCAAGACTGATGTTCTTTACTGCTTTCTGGACATAATTACCAGACTAGGGGAAGAAAGAAGAAAAAAAATGAGAATAAAGAAGAGAGAGAGATATCTGTAAGACTAAAATAATCCTTTAGACCCCAAGGTCACCATGTCTGTTCCATTAGAACTAAGGAAAATAAAATATTTTTTAAAAGATATGTACTGATTCTGATGTCCGGAGATTATTAGCTGTTATAGGAATGCTCTTTAAGTCAGAACAAAAGCAATGGAAACATAATGTATTAATTTTTTTTTCATTGATTGTATGCTACTATATGCAACTAAAAGGTGAAGCTTATGAAACACTTCTGTTCCTCACAACTGCCTGGCTTGCTTGTTTTGCCCTTGTTGGTGTTTACACCATCATCCATTCATTCAGCAGACATTGATGCACCCTCAGAAAAGATGAGTAGGGGGATGAAATGTGTGAAAGGAAGCTTTCCTCAGTATGGTTGAGAGCTGCAGGATCCCACAGACAAGTCAGCTGTGGCAGAAGTACATGGCCTGTATTATGATCCAGCATAATGTACAAAGTGCATTGGAAGAGACAGTGGCAGTGCCAGAGGCCGTGTTTGTCACTCTTGGTGAATTTGCAAATGTCTATCACAGAGGCAATGTCCCAAGAGACATAATGGTATCCTTTGGGCAAGGTTTCCTAAGGTTAGAATCACCTGAAGCATCTGTTAAAAACCATAGCAGCGGCAGCAATCTCAACAAAAACAGATTTATCAGCTCCACTTCAGGTCACTGACTCAGAATCTCCAGGAATAGGAAATTTTTAACAAATGCTGAAGGTGGTTTTTATCATAAGGCAAGTTTAGGAAACTCTCCCCATAAGGCCAGTAACCCTGAAACCCACAGAGGAAACCTGAGTTTAGAGTCTCATCCTTAGCCCTATCATTACCCCACACAGAATCAGTCATCCATTCATTCGGCAAACACCTCTTGCACATCTGCTATGTGCCAGCCTTGTTCTAGAGGCTGGGGATATTGTGAATAAGGCTGACAAGGTCCCAGGCTTACCAGTGAGAATGAAAATAACTGTGGAATATTTCCCCCAAGAAGTGTCTTCCATTATGTGGATGAGAAAGGCAGAAAGAAGCTTTGTATTCTGGAGTAATATAGGGAAGCCTTCCCTCTTATGCACATGTACATAGCAAGTATATTTCTGGTGTCCAGAAATATCTATTATACTTACTATTTGTATGAGCTTGGGAAAATTGTTTTATGCCTCTGTGCTCAGTATCCTATCTGCAAAATAGGAATATATATATATATATATTTAATATATATATTTATATTTTATGGTAAAATATATACATATATTTTACCATACAGAGTTGTTTTAAGGATTAAATTGGTCAACTCTTTCAAAGTGCTTCAACCAGAGAATGTCACATGGTAAACACACAATATTATTTGCTATTATTATCCTCATTCTCATCAGTGTCATTGTCATTATCATAATCTTCCCTTTCCCTCATTACATCCTGTGATTCCACTGCCACTGAGGGGAAAATATGTTTGGCAACCCTGGTAGATCGTATTCCTTTATTTATATAAGCATCCACTTATATATATGTACTGAGAACTTGCCAAATTAAAGGCTTGGAACTAGGGTGTGAGAAATGTAAAAATAAGGTTGTAATATAAAAATATTAAAATAAGTGAGTAGTTAAACTCAACAAACACCTGTAGTTTAGGTAGAAAGTGATTATGAGAGTACAAATAAAGAATTATGAGTGTTCAAAATAGAGAGTGATTTCTTCCATCTTGGGGACATTTGGGAAGAGAGGAAATTGGGATATCCTTAGGGAAATGTAGTAATCAGCATATTCTTGGACAACATAGTAGAGAATGAATAAATGAATTTCATTGAATTTGGAATACATTCTCTATTCTCCCTGTAGCTGATGCTATCAAGGTAAAGCAGAAATACCACATTTCAGAAACAGCTGGAAAAGACAGGGCTACTCCATGGGCTAGCTTGGAAACCTAATAGCTATTAATAATGAAATTTTAATTATCCTCTGGGTTCCAAACAATCAACACACAAGTGATCTTTTTGACTTGCTGGTTGTTTATAAGTTGGTAATGGTCTGAATTCGTTGTTGATTCAAAAAGAAATGAGTAGTGTTTGAAACCTTTTATTTACAAAGACTATGATTTGTCACCTTCCTACTAACATATCTCAAATATACCAAGACCATTTACAGAAGCTTAAACAAGGTTGCACAGCTCTTGTTTTATTCCTCTCCCACCAATTTGCTTTAGCTTATCTGGACTTTGGCATGTAATTTGGAAATTGGGCTATGTTTTCCTTGCTTAAATTGAAAAAGAAATGATTAACTGAAATAACATTGCACATTACTCAGATTTAATTATGTTTGTAATACATCACCCAGTGATATGGGGCAACTTTTTGCTGTTCACTTTCCATCATGCGTTTCTCATAACATATGGTCCTCATGAAATAGTTTTGATTCAGAGTCCCCGGTAGCATATGGCAAAAAAAGCCCCCTCAAGTCAGATGCAAAGTAGAGGCTAGCCTCTGTGCCCCAGAGGAGGCTCCATTGACTGCAAGCCAGCAAGCCTGGAATCTGAATTGGTGTCAGGGTCTCACTCATCATGAAGATTTTACATTTGGTTTGGGACTTTGGAGCATGAGGCTCTGGATGTAAAAGTCAGAAGAGATATGGCTTTTGTAATGTCTGCAGAGATTCCTGTGTCGATAAGGTCAGCAGAAAGTTAATAGATTTTTATCTTCTCATCACATGAACTTAATATAGTGCAACTGTTTGGTGCGGGTGAGATGGCGTAATGGGATGAGAATCCCATCACGCGTCTCAGATTTTTCACAAAGGATGTTTTAGGTCTGTAAGTGCATTTTTGCTTAAGGCCAAAAAAAAAAAAAAATCTATTACTCATTTAAATAATAAAACTCTTGAATAAAAACTTTAAATGCTGTGCAGCAACTCTGGGTAAAAACAATTTTAGAGCAGAACATGTTTTTTTCCTTTGTGCTGGTTATTCAATTACATATGAGTAAGAAAAGCTTGCATTTACGGTACTTTAATAGAACGTGAGCCAGTTCAACTTCAATGCCTTTAAGCAAATGCTCAGAGCCATAAGGCAGTTCCATTAGGAGTGCTTCATTCTTCCACCAGGCCCTTAATAACTGTTGTGTGCCTGCCCTGAAGGGAAGGTCCTTTTGCCAGGCACTGGTACATGCCTGGAAACACAAATTAAGGGAGAATGGTATGTGTGAATCCTGCCACCAAGACTGGCTTTAGAAGGGGACGTGAGGAAATGTGGAAGAAAAAAACACCAGGCTGACTCCAGATCCCACCTTTGAAAATCTGTATGCCATATTACTTTCAAACCAACTTACTGACTCGAGATACGCTTTCACAGCTACTCTGATCAGCTACCCAAATTGGCTGTGAGTCGTTTCTGCAAACTGGGGATACTCATAGGGGTATGCAGGAGAGCTGGGAGGCTGAAATGCAAGGAAAGCCCATGGAGGGACAGCACCAGGTCAGACTGACTAGCAGGCCTCAGTGATCAAACATGTCACACCTGTCTTGGCCACTGGTGCAGGTGTTCTAGGTCAGCTCTCACTGTGGTTATCAATCGCTGACAGTTGACAGTTTAATTTTACACCACAAGTACCTCATTACTTGTGTAGGCACTTGAAGAACATGTGGGCACTGGATCGGATCAGTGATCAATGACAAAGGTTGCATAGGGTGCAAGTGGTAGCAGTAAAAGTGAAGGTCTCCGTGCATGAGTTGGCAGTGGTAGGGATACATGACAAGGGGAGTTTTACTGACAAACAGTCTGTCAGGTTGAAAAGAATGGAGATTTGCCAGTGAGCTGGCTGTAGATTATAAAATATATCTCTTGATTTGAGGGGAAGGAAGAGGGAAAAAAACCCCACCCCAAGCAGAGCCTTCCATTCTTGAAAGTGCTTACGCAAATTTAATGAATGTGTGGGACTGTAAATTTTTATTCTATGAGCCTTTATCTCATGACATAGATGCATTCAGGTGTATAGGGATTTAAGATTATAGCAGATTCAGTAATGCTATTTTATAAAGGGTGTGTGTGTGTACGTGTGTGTGTGTGTGTGTGCGCGTGTGCACACATCATACCAGCTTCACCAAACCAGACCCATTGCTGTTTTAGATTGTTTCATGCCAGTTTATTATGGATATTCAATAATAAGAAAGTCATTCCATATGAGTCCTTTTACTCTTATCAATACGAATTGTGGTCAACACCACCAAAATAGATTGCTTTATAGTGGTAGGGGAAAAATCAATTTTTTCAAGTGTATTTTATAGTGGTATTTAAATAAATTCCTTGCAATTTCCCTCTCCCCTCAACTTTTTATTTTCTAAAAAGGAGTTTCTGACTTTTTTCTTATAAAAATATTTCTGTTCATGTTGTTATTCTATTAAGAGACATTGGCTTTAAGAAAAAAGCCACATGGCATGAATTTTATTCCATATTATGTGTTTTGTCTGGAGTAAGACTCATTAGGCACACTGTACATGGTGCGGTAGAAGGAAGATGGATATCAAGACATACAAACCTGAGTTTGAATTCTACCTTGGCCACTTCCTGCTGTGGCGCTTGGGAGAATTATTAACAGCCTCAGGCGTGCTGTTCATTTAAAAAGGTATTATATTGCCTCCATAAATATCTAAAAAATTAAAAAAAATTTTGGCTGGGTGCGGTGGCTCATGCCTGTAATCCAGCAATTTGGGAAGCTGAGGCGGGTGGATCACCTGAGGTCAGGAGTTAGAGACCAGCCTGGCCAACATGGTGAAACTCCATCTCTACAAAAATACAAAAAAACTAGCTGGGCGTGGTGATGCATGCCTGTAATCCCAACTACTCAGGAGGCTGAGATGGGAGAATCACTTGAACCCAGGAGGCAGAGGTTGCGGTAAGCCAAGATCCTGTCACTCCAGGATGGGCAACAGGGCGAGACTTCGTCTCAAGAAAACCCCCCAAAAACCCCCAAAAAACTATAATACAGGATTGTTGAAAGAGTTAAATGAGGTTGAAACGGTGGAGACTCCAAATTCTCTCCCAGTATCTGTTCCCCTTCCCTCTCCTTTTAATAACACTAAGACTTGAGCTATGATGAGGCATATAACTATTCAGTCATAGCCTACATTTGTAGCCTCCCTTGGAGTAAGATATGATTATGCCATTAGGATTCTGTTCAACAGAATGTGAACAGAATTATGTTTAAATTATCTGCAATTTATAAAAAGAAGCTTCCTGTTCACCTTTCCCTCTTTCTGTCTTCCCGTGTGTGGGAAAGTAGATGGAGGGTAGTGAGTCGGCTCTGACCATATGGAGGAGAACAATACCCTAGGAGATGGCAGAGCAGTAAGCGAGGAGGAATCTAGAACACTGAATGTTCTTACAGAGCAGAGCTACCTACCTGCCTGGGATTGCCTGCCTAACTCTGGAATGTTATACAAACAAAGAAAGACATTTCTTTCCTGTTTAAGCCACTGTATTTTGCAGTGGTTTTGTTACAGCAGTTTAGTCTGTATGCTAATAGATTTAATACATGTAAAACACCAAACATAGGCTGGCACATAGCAGCACATCAACATGCTTATTATTTAAAACAATGTGTATCATTTAATTTCTTTCTTTTCTTCTTCTTTTTTTTTTTGAGACAAGGTCTTGCTCTGTCTTACAGGCTGGAGTGCAGTGGCACGATCTCTGCTCACTGCAACCTCTGCCTCCTGAATTCAAGTGATTCTCCTGTCTCAGCCTCCCAATTAGCTGGGATTGCAAGCATGCACCACCATACCTGGCTAATTTTTTGTATTTTTAGTAGAGATGGGGTTTCACTATGTTGTCCAGGCTGGTCTCGAACTCCTGACCTCAAGTGAGCCACTCTCCTCAGCCTCCCTCTCGAAGTGTTGGGATTACAGGAGTGAGCTACCATGACTGGCCTCATTTAATTGCTAATCAAAGTAGTGGATACCACTTGGAATCCATTAAATATTAACCATAAGGCATCTGGGCTAGGTTAAATAATCATTCTTTCCTTCCACTCCTAAACTGGTCGTACCAGTCAACTGTCACCTGCTTGGAAAATGTTCACATTTTCAGGTTCTGCTTTCTTTACAGAATCATCTCTCTCATTCTATCTATGATATTTCACTCAAGATTCAGAGGAATAAACTTCACTTCACCTCACAGCATCAAATGCCTTGTACCATTTGTGAAAACTAATTTACATGGTTACTTGTCACATGATATCTGTGGCTTCTGTTTAAAAAAGTTGGGTAAACTTTAGGATTAATGATAATCTCTAGGAAAAGAGGCATAGAGTTCCAGAGCACCAATCAATACATTGATGATTTAGTCTATATGCAACTCAGGGCAACCTAGATAGATTCTTGGTGGTACTGTATCCTTACCTGATCACACAACGTTATTTTCACTCTTCTCTTCCTTCCCCGTCACCTCCTGCCTTCCAGTGGGACTTCTTCTGTCTTGCTTACTCTTGTCATCTAACACAGACCAGCACCCTCCGGCATTGTCTAGTTTTCGCTGTAGCACACAGGGCTAGCAATGTTACTGTTCTCCATTTCTGTGATACAGACAAAATTTCGTTACTTCATTTCTTTTCTTCCAGAATTAATGTCTATTACCCCTCTCCCTACAGAAAAAGGAATAAGCGCTAGCTTGCGTCCAAGTTTAAAAATATATAACGCTACTTCTTTCCTTTGTGTAGTTTTCTTTTAGTTCGAATAAAGCTTACGGCACATGACAGCTACCATAAAATAGCTGAAAGGGTTTGTTTTTCAGAGGTGGATCTAAACTTATTCTGTCTGGTGTTCAAGGCTATGTCTGGGTCTATTGACTGGCAGTTACATGGGAGGCAATGTATGTCATCTTCTGTCCTTAAATGGTACCTTTGTGTCTGGGAATCTGAGAGCCAGGTTATTTTTTTTGGCATTTTTGCAATTGGCGAAAGCTCCCAAAGTTTTCTGACCTTCCATCCTTGTAATGTTGCCTCTGGGAATTTGTACGTGCTTCTCAATGGCATCTATAGTCAAAGACCAGTATTTCTACTCTTGCCCTTTAGATAATATCAAGCAGAAAGAGATACTAATTTCATTCTGTCTTAAAGAGGACTCATGCTGCAATGAGTATGAAGATATGTAAGGAAAAGGGAAAAGTGAGATTCCCCTGAGAATACTGTTTCTACAGCCTCAATCCCCAACAGCTTCATTTTCTGTTGTTCTGTGCCCACTTTTCGGGATGGGAGGTTTCTCTGTTCTCTGTCAACTTCCTCTAGAGGGCAGCTCATGGAAGGCTCCTCTGCAAGTCCCTCTTGAGTTTCTTAAGATGTTGTGGGCTCTGGGAAGATTGCCTCTGTTATCCCTGGGGAAGTGAGTTTGGCCCCCGTTCCTGGGGTTTGGAGAGGACAGCCGGGCTCCTGACATTTCCTGGGCTCCCTCTGTCTTCAGCTGTCTCACCCCATGGTCTCCCAGCTCTTCCCTGCAGAAGTCCAGTCCTCCAGCCTAGTTTTCTGCCTGGCTGCTTCCACAGGGCTCAGGGGTACAAATGCAAAGTAGTAGCAGCCAGAGTCGTTCTTCCAGCTTGTCATTAACAAGGGCTTGGGCCAGTCACTTAACTTCTCTATGCCTCAGGTTTCTCATCTGTGAAATGAGAAGCATGAACTAAATTGGTGGTTTTCAAATTGTACTCCTCAGCATCCCTCAGGGGAGCTAGTGAGTGTGCGTATATGAATGAGAGAGGGGGCGGGAGAGAGAGAGAGAGAGAGAGAGAGAGAGAGAGAGAGAGAGAGAGAG
>NW_022436944.1:1263281-1304131 GCF_009761245.1 Sapajus apella
GAGAGAGAGAGAGAGAGAGAGAGAGAGAGAGAGAGAGAGAGAGAGAGAGAGAGAATTTCTCTTTATTTTCCATATATTTAAGCCAAAGCTCAGTTAATTTCAACTGCCTTGCAGGTAGATCTTTCTCATGCTTACACACAAATACTCAATAACACTTTCTCCTTCTAGCTGCTCCCCTCCATTCCATATGACTTTTCTTTCTCTAAGGGTAATATTTGCTTAGAGAAAAAGGCAATTGCACACACTTCCTTAGAAACTTTAAAAATTGTCCCTAAAGAATCCAGGACTCCTAACTGCCAAAGATCATAGCATGCCAAAAAACTTCTTCAGACTCTCTACAGAGTCTCCATCAGTCTGATAAATCTAGTAAAAATGACATTTCCTTAAGTTTTGAGATAAGCAAACACAGTCATGCATAGCTTTATGACAGGGATATGTTTAGGAATACTTTCTGAGAAATGTGGCATTAGATAGTTCCATTGTTGTGAGAACATCATCGAGTATGCTTACACAAACCTTAATTCAGCCTACTGCAAATCCCGGCCATCTGATGTACCCTGTTGCTCCTAAGCTGCAAACCTGTATAGCATGCTACTGTACTGAATACCGTAGGCAATTGCATAACAGAAAATGTATAGTAAAAATACAGTGTAAAAGATTAAAAGTGGTACACCTGTGTAGAACACTTGCTACCCGTGGAGCTTCCAGGACTGGAAGTTGCTCTGGGTGAGTTAGTGCAGGAATGGTGAGTGGATGCGGAAGCCTTGGGCTCTGCATACTCTACTGCAGGCTTTATAAACACTGTACACTTTAGGCTGCACTAAATTCATACAAAAAATTTCTTTCTTGAATAATAAATTAATCTTAGCTTTTGGTGATTTTTTTACTTTGCAAACTTTTTAAATTTTGACTCCTGTAATAATAGCTTGAACCTACACTGTACAGCTGTACAAAAATATTTTTTATATTCTTTTCTTATAAGCTTTTTTTTATTTTGAAAGTGTTTTAAAATTTTAAAACTTTTCTTATTAAAAACTAGGACACACACATTAGCCTAGGCCTACACAGGGTCAGGATCATGATGTCACTTAAGTGATAGACATTTTTTAGCTCCATTGTAATCTCATGGGACCACTGTTTTATATGTGGCCTGTTGTTGACCAAAACCTCATTACGTGATGTGTGACTGTGTATAATTTGCCATTCGATATTTATTTTTCATGGTATTTAATTACTGGTATTACAATAATATATTCCCTGAAGTTAAATATAAATGCGTATATGGTATTTGTCCATGTACATTTATGAGTGAATATATGTTTTAGTGGGCTAGCCTGAGAACTTATTCACCACATATAATAAACATTTCTGTGGGAAAAACTGGTGTTGTGTTTTGAACAAGCATTTCAAAACTTTCGGGACATAACTTTTTTGTAAGTTGCAATCTTGTGGATTACTTTCATGGCTCCACAGCTTATCAGCGAATGGGGAATGGAGGAATCTGTGGGGCCAGGAAACTCCATATGTCCTCAGATTTATTTTATAAGTTATTTATTTTTTCTTTTTGACTAGATCTCTCCTTTCTCTTTTGATATAGGTCAGATGTCCTCAACCAGAGATGGTTTTTCTCCTTAGTGTACAGTTGGCAATGTCTGGAGACATTTTTGATTGTCACAGGGGGTAGGCAGCCTCTAGTGGGTGGTGCTGCTGGCATCTAGTGACTAGAAGCTGGGGATGCTCTTACGTATCCTACAATGCTTAGGACAAGGCCTACCGAAGAATCACCTGGGCCAAAATGCCGATAGTGCTGAGATTGAGAAATCTGGTCTAGGAGGACAAAGAGTCAGGTCCCTGACTAGCCAGTGAGAAGGGGTAGAAAAATACTATTTAAGCATAAACACTCCTTTATACAGGCATTCCAGCCTCTCTTCTTATATTATTTCCATAGTTCAGATTTAGGTGATTAAGGCTATCTGGAAATGTTAGTCATTTGTTAGCTAATGAGTAAAGAACATCTCTCTAAGTTCTTCATCTTTGGAAAGTTGGCTGGGCTACTCATTGTGTAACGGTGCCATATCCATCTACCGAATATCAGATACATACATTTTTTACTTAAACCACCATTCAAATCAGATTATATTTCTGTTTCTAATGTTCCGAATTTGAAGTTGTGTGTTTATTGATCAAGAAAAATATTTAGGACACTAATATGCATTAGCATACTAATTCTTCTTTCTCCATACATGGTAATTAGTGGGTTCTTCTTCTTGAAGGTGGGATGCTATTTACAGGAAAGTGCTAATTTCATTTCATTTATTATCAGCAG
This sequence comes from Sapajus apella, assembly GCF_009761245.1. Lineage (NCBI taxonomy): Eukaryota > Metazoa > Chordata > Mammalia > Primates > Cebidae > Sapajus > Sapajus apella. The sequence continues at coordinate 1,265,608 of NW_022436944.1, forward strand.
TGGATTTTTCTTTTGAGGCTCATGATCAATCATGTATAAAATTAGAAACAGGTGGAAAAGTTGCCCTTATCCATAAATATAGCAGCATTGCAGGGCATTTTTAACCTTTAACATACATGTAGGATATTATCAATTAAATGTTGGAATTTGTGTGGTTTTAAGCAGTGTTACTCGTGTCTTTTGCATAGTCGCAATTTAGAAAGTTCATGTGACTCTTCATTTTGGAATGGGACACCTCTTCATGTCTTCTAATTGTGACATGAGCCTGCAGATGAAAGGTTGTTCTGTGAATAGGGAAAGTTTTGTCAATGGTGAGAGTTTAGCAGCAAAGCTACCTCATATCAAGGCGTTTTTCTAGTGTGATGCAGGACTGTCATTCTGGAACTCAATGGTGCTGTACCATCCAACATTCCCATGAAAGAGGCCTGGTGAATTACACTGAATGCTCTTGTGGAAATGAGGCATCCCTGGCTCTGACATCTCTGCTGCCTACCTCTTTTATAAATCCCAAAAGGTGTTAGAGATGCTGTGGAGAATAGTTTTTATATTTGGCAGAACCACCAGGTTCTTGTTTTCTCCCTGGTTCTGAAAGAAATGGTTTTAAGCCTTAACCTACTAATCAACTCAGTTCCCTGCTGAGCTTTGGCCTGGACTATTTTTAAGCTGGGAGTTGGCGCAGGGAAAAAGCTTATAAAACTATGAGGTTGGTTTGAATTTGGGTTTGTGGCGACACCTAAGTGTAGGTGCCTTGCCACCTGGCTTTTAGCTTCATTCTAAGAGTCTTCCTGGCTTTCATGGTACATGTAATTTTGACCACTAATAACTTTAGAGAAGTCTAATGCTGGAGCGATTATTGCATAAATCTCCAGATGTAGAAATGGAGTTTTTGAAGTTTGATTGCATATTCCTAGCTGTAGTCCTAGGGTCTTGAACCACTGAATGAAAATATTGCACAAGAATGCTTTAAAACGGAAGTCCTGTGGAGTATTTCTCAGGCTGGCCTTTCTACTCTACTTTCCAAATGAAGAAAATAATTAGTCTTTTTACTTTATTTAAACATTTAGCCATTGTGTCTTGGAGCTCAGCCAAAAATAATCACCTGAAATTTTGTTTATGATTTATTCACAAAAGTGGCCATACTTTTTAAAGGAGAGCAAAAAGAAAACATTTTAAGAATGTGTGAGCTCATTATGAGCCCAATATGTTTTAAAAACATTCAACTTGTAAACTCCTGAAATGCGGTTTATAATGGAAACACCAGCCGAGTTTCCTGGAGTGGGCCTGAGTCTACTAATTTCTAAGCCTTTTGCAGACCTAGTTCCTCTTGAAGGGAGAATATTAATCATGGCCTCTGGGTAACTGGTGTTTCTTGTTTCTGGACATCTAAATGATACTTAGCACATTTTAGGGATATGTGTGCATGTGAATTATTTGTAGATATTGTGCCTACTTTTGTACCTTCCTATTATAAATTTGAATTCTGTTTTCATGAGAAAACCATGGGTGATGAATTCTTGACTTTCTCTATTTTGGCTTAGTTTTTTAATTCTTTGGGAAGTACTTATAATTTGCTATTATTTTACATTAATCTCAATTACAAAAATTTGTAAGTAATGGCGGGGCACGGTGGCTCATACTTGTAATCCCAGTACTTTGGGAGGCTGAGGTGGGCAGATCACATGAGGACAGGAGTTTGAGGCCAGCCTGGCCAACATGGTGAAACCTCACTTCCACTAAAAATACAAAAATTAGCAGGGTGCGGTGGTACACGTAGCTAATCCCAGCTACTTGGGAGGCTGAGGCATGAGAATCGCTTGAGCCCAGGCAGCAGAGGTTGCAGTGAGCCAAAATTGTGCCACTGTGCTCCAGCCTGGGTGAGCGAGCAAGGCCCTGTCACAGAAAAAAAAACTGTAAGTCAAGAGGTAGTTGTTGTGCAGACTATTATATATATCCATACACAAACCTTCAACTGGCATAGTGTTAATTATGACTTCCTTTTAACTGGCAGGTTCCTACATCTAGAAGACAAAGAAAATTATAATCATGTACAGTCTTTGAAATTCCCAAATATCTGTTTGAATGATCAAGGAATTAATCAACATATTTATCATGTTGTGGTGTTGAGTGTATTTGATTCTTTCCCTTCTTATTTTTCTTGTTTTGCAAATTGCTAATTTATGTGTAGTATAATATGTGATCAACTAAGCCATTTCTCAACTATTCCCAATGAGAGGATTGATTGTTGCTGTAATGAGACATCTTCATGAACCTTATATTAGGAGCCAGCTTATTCTTGTCTAAAAGTTAAATGTATCATAGCAGACTTTCACCACATATTTTTTTCCATATATACGTTTACACTTATGTTAGAGGGGACACGCTTTAAACTGTGGCTTACGTTAATGCATATAGCGTTCTTCTCCATCAGTTGTAGCTTACTTCAGTTTACTTTAGTTTGGTAAAATTACATTTAAGATGTGAGGATGAGGTTTAACATTTTATCAAAACCCTGAATGATGGAAATAGAGAAGAATGAATGAATATGTCTGTTTTCATCAGGTACAGGCCAAATGTACCAATGGAAGCATTTAGTGTAGTTTGTTTCTAAAGCTACATGTGTCATATCAATAATAAATCTATTAGGCAGTCACATATCATATTCAGTAAGGTCACAGGCTGACCCTGTATGACCCATGATGTTTCTAAAGTTTCTCTCTTCTCTTTCCTTTGGCCTTCATGATTTTGATGCCTAGTCCCATATTTTCTTCTTCGCCTCATTTTCATCCATTTTTGTCTCCTGTTTTCTTAAGACCCTTCTCTTTTCTAGCTGATCTGATCTAGCAACTCATGATGACAATAACGTCAATAGATAATACCTATTAAGAGTGTGTTATGCACCAGCCATTGTGCAAATTGCTCCCTATACCATACTCAGATGAAAAGTATCATTACCCTCCTTTATGAATGAAGTAAATCTACAAATCAGACTCCCGTGGGTAGTTCAAGGTGGAGGTAGAATTGAAAACCAGGCTTCTGTCTCTGACATCATGCTATTTCCATTACACCATAGAATTTAGCACTACAAAAAAATAGTTACTGGAAGACTTTGTTCTGCTATCTTCTTACATTTTAATTCCATGGTAAAACTCCCCACCCCATTTTCTTTTGGTTCTTGTATGACATTGAATCTTTTTCATGTTTTATTGGCAGACGTATATTTTTGAAAAATTTTCAGCCAGTTTTATAACTTGCTGTTTATTTCATATGATGAAAATTGCAGCTGTGAAGATGCCATTTTAAGATAAAATTGCATCTAATGCTAATTTAAAATTGGCACCCAGTTTTAAAGTTTGTTTAAGGATGTTGCTTGTTTATTGGATACTTTTAAACACTTAAATTATTTTCAGATTGACAGCAGGACAATTGGAACTGGTGAAAGAGAAAAATAAATTTTTTGTACCCTTATTAAGACTCTTTTAATATTTTTATCCTAGTAAAACTAATGAGGCAACTCCATTTTGAAGGTCTAGAAAGGTTGATATGCTGGGTGTTTTTCTCTTATTTATGGTTTCCTGCAGGGACAAGAGCTTGAACAACCCTCCTTAAAGCTGGAAGTGCGAATTATCTGATGTGTTTGCTTGATTTACAGCCTGAGCTTTTGTAGATATCCTGAATTTGAATAAACAGTGGACTGCCATCCGTGTTTAGTGTGTATTTCTCTACTTTAAACTGTCTCTCTATGACACCAGGCTTCCTCTAATAATAGCAGGCTCCTATTTCATGATTCTGGACGGGGACTTCAGGATATTAGGGCTTGTGTATAGATGCTGTCTCATGGGTGTTTTGTCACTTTACCAAGAACTCAGAATCAGAGCCCCTGCTCACCAGAGGAATCAAGGTTTGTGAGTTACATTAAGTCACTCAGAGTGACCAAGTGTCTGAGGACCTAGTATAAGACTACTGATGTAATCTGAGATTGTAGTCTGTGTATCTGCTTATTATATTTTTTGAAAGAAAACCCCAACATGATTCTTTAAAGACATCTGGTTTGCGCCCACTCTGATATTGGCTGAATATGATGCTCTTGCATTTAGTATTGTTCTTTCTGCAGGCCCCGTAAGTCAAAGTTCTCCACGGGTCCTGTGTACAAAGCTGGGGCTGTCTACAGTGCTTTTCCTGAGCAGCTTTCCTTCACCTCCCTGGTGTTGTTGCACAAAGACTCTTTTGTCTGACAGTACTGCACTCTTCTCAAAATCTAAGCACTTTCAGGAAAAGACTTGGAAGTCTTTCTTCTCAGTTTCCACACCTCTTTGCCCTCTGAGCTGTCATTTAGTGTGACTGGTTGTTAGGCTCTCCTCCGGGTTCTTTATCCAGGATTGCATTATTACTGTACCTATTTTTTAAAATTTATGTTGAACATCTCTTAATGTGCCCTTCTATTTTACTTCATCTTACACTTTGATAAGATTGAAATTTTAGGTGATGTTACTTTTCCATGTCAGGCTGAAGTTCAGTGAGCTATTTAATCTTTCCTATACCCTAGCTTGGAAACATGCGCCTCTCCATCCGCTTCCAACCCCTCAACTCCCCATAAAACTTTCATTTTCCTAAGAAACTTTTTCTTTTTAAACCAGCAAAATTTGATATACTCTATTTGAATAAGAAAAAAATGCTAATGTGTTTGACTAGTCCAATTTGTATTCACAAAATATAGTCACAAAAGAAGAGGCATTTCATTCAATAAGGTATTTGTAACTATAAGATATTTGTATTGGAGAGCTTGTATTTAATATCAGAATACACTGAGGTCATTTATATTTGTTGCTAAATGGAAACACTAATTCTATGCAACAGTTTTTTTTTTTAGTTTTAATTTTTTTAAGTTTTAATTTTTTGATCAAACGGCATTTTAATTGTTTCTGTGCTGTATGGTGAGTGATAATCTGCTTGCATCTATTTTCTGGTTTTTGCACGGTCATGGAAATAAAAATTTAGTGTCTCTGTAATGTGTACATTGTGATATAATCACTTGTAAGCAAAATAGATTTCCTTCATGTACATTTTGAGGACACTTTACCCATTATGAATTCTGCTAAAAACAGTTTTTCAGGTAGAGATGCAATTATACAGTGGTCTACAAGGAGGAACTAACCAAGGATTTCAATTAATAATGTACTTTCAGCCTGAGAGATATTACATTTGCTCGATCAAGGGTTATCCATCACCGCCTGGGCTACAGCTGTCTTCCTCCTCTTGTTTCATGTTCTGTGAATGTGCTCATCAGTATGCCTCAGGACAGAAAGCTCTTGGCACAAGAGTTTGCATCTAAGTGTTTTCTTCTAAGGCCAGTGACAATTTCTGAAGGTGAAACTTGCACATCTCTCAGAATTATTATATTAAAGAGTTACATGTAACATTTCAATGAATTAAAGAAACGACACCTTTTGAGAAAATGGAGAAGTTGTCAATAACATTTTCCCTCCAATTATTAAGTTAGGATGTCTAGAATCCCTCAAATAACATTATATTTTCAATTACTTAGTTTATCAGTTCATCTTGTATTATTTTTCAAACAGAAAAATAGAAACATTACTCTTATTATTGGTGTGCTAGTGTCTGATTGAAATTGACTATATGAATGAAAGAATTCTATTTTTGCATTTGGATTTGAAGTTTTTTTCTTCAATGTGCCAAAAGTTATTTAAAATAATGTCTACTTTAAAAAATATTCCCTCTCTGGTTTTGGCATTTGTGTTTCATATTGAAAAATGGAGTCCCCATAGTATACGTATCCTATAGCCAAGTAACTGCATTTATATTGTTATAAATTTTTGAGGTTGGAATCTCAAGTTTTTAAATTAAATAACTACAGTTAACTGTATTAAGTGTAAGGTTGAATTTGATCAAAAATAAGAAAAGCATTTATGACAACCCCTGTAAATGTTTAAATACTTTAGTTGTGTTTGTGAGCATTAAATTGTATTATAAGAAGCCAACATTGAGTATACTGGTTCCTCTGGGACACATTTGACTTTTGGGAGATAAAAAAAATCTTGCATTAATGAAATTCTGCAAGTTTTTGATTTAGTAGACAATGTTTCCAGTGTATGTGAAGCAATTTTAAAGTGTATATGTGTATAATTACTTGTAGAAACTGTTTAACTTTAATGGGGCATTTCTCGATCACATAATAGGAAAACTAATGGCTTTAATTAAGATTTATGAAGCATAGAGGTAATATATTCTGCTAAATTAGGTAGTCGTTGGTGGGTAGTATGCTTTTAGAGATGAATTTTCTACATATACTTTACTTCCTTGTGCATTTTGGGTTTAGAAATGTAATTTGTAACACTGAATCCCTATATCCACTAGTAGACAAAAGTAAGCTTTGTTTTCTTTTTAAACTTTTAATTAATAATAATAATTTAATAGTGGGCAGATACCATTGAGCATTTCTTTAATCACTGATTTCAGGTCATAGCCACATGAGCCTGCCTTGAGGAAAAGAAAGAAAATTCACCATTTTATTCAAGCAACTGGCTAATTTGAAATTTTTGAAATTGAGTGCTTAGAAACTGGTTGTAGGACTTAAATAAATCAACCAATTCATTTAAAATAAACAGTTCTGGCTAAATTAAACTAGTCCAGCCCTCCCTCCCCCATTAACTTTAGAATATAGATCCAGCTTTTTTTTTTTTTTTTTTTTTTCCAGTTAAATCCTGCTTTTAAGGTCAGACTCTGTGATGTTTATTTGTGTTCCATACCAGGCCTGCTATGTTGCCTTGTTGTTTAAGATGTTGGCAAGATTATCAATTGATATTCAGAGAGTATCAACTCTGAGACTCAGGATAAGCTTCGTTATGAAAGCCAACTGTGTGAAATGCCTGCAGATGGGCTAGTGGGAGCAGATAGGCCTAGATCTCCCTTGCTCAGCCTGCCATTCACCTCTTCCCATTTTCCCGAGCAGAGGAGGCTCAGGCTTGAGAAGGACTAATGGAAGCTCCTCTACTCCTGTTGTTCTTTTAGGGTAGGGGTTGTCAAACTGTAGCCTGCATCAGAATCATCCAGAGGGTCTATTAAGCCACTGAGTGCTGGCCCCGCCCCCTGGAATTTCTGATTCTGCAGATCTGAGCTGGGATCTCAGGATTTGACTTCCTGGGTGATTCTGATACTGCTAGTCCAGGGACTACATTTTGAGGGCCATTGCTTTACAGATGAGAACTTGGAGTTAAAAGAAACAACGAAAAGGAAGAAGAATGCCACAGCTCTAGGTAGACACAGAAAATTGAGAATAGGTCATTTCCAGAAAGCCACATGTGTTTCTGTTTTTCTTTACACCTAGAGCAAAGGGTCAACTATTTTTAAGAGAGCATTATTTATTTGGTGGAGGGCCTTGAGGTACTTAGGTGAGACGTTTGTGTGTGTGTGTGTGTGTGTGTGTCTGTCTGTCTGTCTGTCTGTCTGTGTGTTGTTGTTGTTGTTGTTGTTGAGTTAGAGTCTTGGTCTATTACCCTGGCTGGAGTGCAGCTGGAGTGCAGTAGTGCAATCTTGGCTCACTGCAACCTCTGCCTCCAGGATTCGAGCAATTCTTCTGCTTCAGCCTCCCGAGTAGCTGGGACTACAGCCATGTGCCACCATGCCTGGCTAATTTTTTGTATTTTTAGTAGAGACAGGGTTTTACCATGTTGACCAAGCTGGTCTCGAACTCCTGACCTCAGGTAATCTGCCCATCTTGGTCTCCCAAAGTGCCAGGATTACAGGCATGAGTCACTGCATGTGACGGATAAGTGGTTTTTTGAATGAAGAATAAGTAAAGGAAATTGGGCTACTTGGTTAAGTCCAATGACCAGTGTCTTTCAATTGGCTCCTTGGGAATGGGGATCTCGAGTCCAGCAGCATCTGCCTCGTCTTTTATATCTTGCTGCATTGTCAGTTTGATGTAGGATAGAGCCAGTGGCTCTCAACTGTGGTGTGCAGAGAATCATCATGGGGCTCTGTGGGAAATGTAGATTCCTGGACCCTACCTGGAGATTCAGATTAGATAGCTCTGAGATGGCACTGAGGAATCTGAATGTTTAGCAATAACACTGAAGGAGATTCATATGCTGATATTTCATGGGCCACAGTGAGCTACACCCATATATAGACAATCTGCATCGTATAGGGTATATTTGCTTCAGGAACCCCAAATGGTTCCGCTATTGGGAAATTTTCTCCTTCAGTGTTCTTTTCTAGCTGCAATCTTTATGCTGTTTTCTTGTGGAATTTAGTTTGGTAGCTGCTTCTCAAACCTGGCTTTCTACCAAGTGTAGTCTTGAAAAAATTAATTTCCCTGAGTCTGATTTTTCCCATCTATAGACTGCATGTAAGATGAGGCTGCAACATTGCTGCATTTTCTTTTCCTAGTGTTAATATTCTATTAACCCAGCCAGGCTGTGTGCAGTTGTGCATGCCTGTAGTCCCAGCTACTGAGGAAGCCGAGGCCGGAGAATCACTTGAGCCCAGGAATTTCAGACTAGCCTGGGCAACATAGTGAGACTCCTTCTCAATAAGAATTTAATTTTTATTAAATTCTATCTTAGCATTTAGCAAACATTCATCAGTAAATAAACAAATGAATAATAAATGAATGCACATATATCTCATGTTTTATACATATATATTTGAGACTTAGATATATACACATATACCATATTTTATATGCACATATATATCCCATGATATGTGTGTAAATACATATCATGGCTATATATCATGTATAGAATGAGCCATTTATAAGTATGTATGCCTGTGTGTGCGTGTGTATGTATGTGTGTGTATTTATGTGTGTGTGTGTGAAATACTACTCATCTTTATACCCAACCTCTCTAGGTTGGGTATAAAGATGAGTAGGGTTGGGTATAAAGATGAGTAGTATTTCATCTGTGTTCTCCAGACAGAAGCCCACATTTTCACCCCCATGTTATTCTGATTCTGGCATAATAAGAATTCTGATTGGTGCTTTTATGGAGTTAGTCCAGAAAGCTGTGGGAGCAAGGAGGGAAGGAATCAAATGGAGAAAGGAATGTGAATGTGTAGGGGAAATATCTGCATCATAATCTTAATCAATAGACCCAGCAAATTCCATGCTTAGGAACATTAAAGGATATTTGCGTTTTAAAATTATAGTGGAATTTCAAAACAGTAGATTTCTGGAATCAGTCTATATGTAATTGTGGAAAATGCTGGAAGCTGTTTGGCTTTAAGTGTCCCAGTTGAGCTGGACGGCACAGCCAGGGATTCAAAGAGGCGGACTTTTAATCCAGATGAAAACATAAGACTATCATATATAAAACAACTAGAGAAATTGAACTTCATGATTCTGTGGCCTATGTGGTAAGAATTTTAGAATTTTAGGGCAGAGAGAAGCTAATGTGCTTGGATAAAAGTTACCCAGTAAAGGCTGGACCTAAGTTGGGCATTGGGCAAGGATTTAGGGAAACTAGAGAAAAGAAGGAGGTGGACACCCCAGAGGGGAGAGGAGAAGACTGGAGGGAAAGGATAAACAATCCAGTTGGGCAGGGTGGGCGTGGGGGCAGTAAGAGGAGGTGGAGGCTTTCTGTGGAAGGGTGAGGAAGATAACGTTGGCCAAGTAGGATGCAGTTGGCGGATGAAGAATGCGAAAGTCAGAAAGGAAGAGGCCTTCTGGACTGGAGGCGGCCACATCCGTCTTTAGGAGTCGTGGACAGTGCAGTACTGATGCCCAGATTTTTGCTGGTGCACCAGCAAGTTTTTGTGAACAGCAGACACCCTGGAATTTTTAATCTAGTGTTTTGTTTGGGTTTCCAGTGATGTGTTTGGGAATTATTTGGGTTTGTTTCTGGCAGGGTGACTCTGAAGTTTGCATTGTGAGGGATGAAGAGCGAGACTGGTTGAAGGGTAACTGCTGGTCAGCGTAGAACAAAAGCTCTGAGTCAGAGTCACTCAGCTCTCTGTGCTCCCTTCTTCTGGAAGTCTAAATAGCCACATCACTTCAGTTTGGTTTCTAGAAAATGAAGATGAAATGGGTGGGGACCAGAGAAAACAACAGCATTGATTCTATGAGTATTTTTTGTGGAAAATTATTCCCTATACTGTATTGTTGTTATGGGTCATCTCCTAGGACATAGAAAGTGCTTGTTTTCGATGGAATTTTCCTTTTAGGAAAGAATTTTATCATATTGTCGCTGGAGAGCATGCTATTTGACCTGTAGTTCTGTATCTTTGTAATAAGGAGCCCTACATATTATAACAGGTTCCTCTTTCATTTTATTTGTTTTTAGTATGAGATCATCTCTCAAATCCACCCATTGTTGTATTGGGTCATTCAAGTGAAATAGGTGATTAGCACGGGTTAATGGCTATCTGTCATAATAGTGTGACATAGCAGACAGAGTGTGGGCTTTGGACTCAGACAGAAGAGGCCATTCGCTGCTCTGTCTTACAAGTATGTGGGTGTGTAACATGGAGCAAAAAACCAAAGAGAAATAAAGTCTAAGTATCATTTGCTAAGTGGTGCTCTTGGCTTTCTCTCTCTGCTTGGTGAATCCGACACTTGACTCTCAATTATTGCAGTGATTTCCCCATCCACAGACTACAAAATACCGGCAGAAGGTTACCTTTGGTTTTACAAAGCCAATATTTCCTTGAATTGGAGAATGACTAAACCCACATTATAATTTAGGAGTAATATAAAGTTTACTATATAGTTGATTTAAGTTTAATTACAAATACAGAGGAATAAATGATGTACAAAGGGATTTTGTTATTGATTCCCAGTTCTCCTCCACTAATAAGTGAGAGGGCTGAGAGGATTGCCACAGTCCTAGTAAGGTCTGGAGTTTTCTGTTCTTGATGAGGTAGTGTTCCATGTCATTCTTGTATTGTGCCTTTCCATATGATCAAGTTGGCGTCCTTGTTTCTGTTGACTTGCTAGCAGAAAACTCCCCATCTGGCTTAGGAATTTGCTCAATTTCCCTTTGATTAGGGAATCTTCATCAATTCTAAAGCAGATTGCTTTTTCTAATAGGTTCTGCAGAAGGCCTGCTACTAGTTGTCCTTGCTTGAGTTTTGCATTATGCTGTGCAGGTAGGGACCCTTTCTATTTTGCTGTCTTTAGTAGAGATAGTAACTTTCAGATTAGTATCTTAGCTAAAAAGTGATTTCATGTTATCACTTTCGGTGTAAAACTTGTTAAATATTTTATTTAGCTACAGCAGCTTAATAATCTTAATGTACAGTTATTTCAAATCCACAATCAAGTGTCTGTGTATGGTCTTTCAAAATTCCAAGGTTTTCATTATGTAATGGGGGAATAGTAAGAGCCACACCATTGATTTGTTGAGAAGGTTAAATGAAATATGAGTATAGAAGTACTTAGTATGGTGTCTGACATACAATAGAGATTTAAAAAATACTTCTTCCTTTGTACCTATATGACACACCTGATTCTTAGAGAAAAGGATTTTATTCTTATTCTGGTTCCCCATTTCTAGTCTTCTTAACAAATTGGCCTCTGACAATCATCCAGAGAAGAACATTCTGCACTGGACATTCCTCTGTGGGAGCACATTCTGCCAGGTGTGCTTGCTTATCAGTGTGGGCGCTCTGATTCTAAGGTGGAGCAAGTAACCCAAATATCTATTGCTGTTATTATTGTTGCTTATTATAGCTGTTTTAGCTTCCTTAGTCATCTTATTCATCTTGGTACTTACCTCATGCCTACACGAGCGGGCTGCCCAACTTCATACTTACTCATCAAATCAGTAGATGTTTTCGCCCAGAACTGTAGCATGTTAGAAAAATAAATTGGTAAAAACCAATGCTTACTTAGAGTTTGTTTTCCCCCCTTGTTTATAGAAATTCCAAACAAAAACAAACTCCACCTGAACTTGTTGATGCTCTGTTGTTTTTCTGCCTCTGGTCCAGATATGGAACAAAATGGAAGGCATGTGGAGATTCATAGTTCTGAATCCAAAGATGCCAAGAAAGGATAGGGCTGAATAACAGGGAAAGTCAAGAGGGAATGCCCAAATTTTAAAGGGGCTTACAAGATGGCCAAATTGGCGTCTTTGGTGACAAAACGACTGCGGTGATTCCAAGGGAATCATCTTAGAAACACTAATTTTTCTTCAGAAATTGCATGTTGTTTGACCACAGGTTTGTTAAAAGTAGGTAGATGAATGTCTAGGTTTGTAGGCAGATAGATTTTTTCTATGTGAGTCGGAATTGCAGTGTGGCGATGAAGATGAGAAATAACTTGGTTTGACTAATGCCAGTGAGGCCAGGTTAAGCCCAGAGCTTGCTGTACAGACTAGCTATTCAGCAATAAATCAATGGGTGTTGGAGAGGGGAGACAGTGGGGAATAGCATGCCATATACATGGCCTGAGATAGAATCGTAAAATGCCAGAGCTGAGGGGCCATTAGAGAATGTTTTTTTTTCATTCACCTCATTTTACGAATGAGGAAACAGAGGCCCTGAGAGGTGGCATGGATTTCCTAGGACCTGCAGTTACTGATAAAGTTTAGAGTAGCATCTACTCTAACATGGTGCCTTCCTGGTCTCTAGAGAGGCGTAGGGATATGGGATGGCTGAATTTGGCCTATTGTCAATCTATGAGATTTCTAGTTACCTCTTAGAGATGAGAATAGTGGTGCCATTCATCCTTCTAGCTCTTGTGCTGCAAAGCCTTGTGTTGCTGTGGGAAGCTGACAGCCTAGGTTAATGTCCTGGGGTCTTCTTCTCTATCTTAATTTAATGTTGAGTAATAGGGAAAATAAGCAACAGGTTAATAATTTGGAGTTTACTTCTTTCCCTAAGACTTGAAGAGTTGGGCGGGGGGGAAAGGAGGGCCATTTGCATTGGGAATTTTCAGAAGCTACTTCACAGCCGTTTGAGTAGGATTTACTTTCTAAATTTTCTGAGTTGAGAACACAGGTATGGTATACATAAAAATATAGGTATGGAATAGTCATACTCCCCACCCACCCACCCTTTAATTGGACATGGTGGTTCTTGAAGACAAGAAAAAAACCCCATGTATTTGACTTACCTAAAAGATTTCCAAATTTACTTTTCTGTAGAAGACATACAACATTTTCATATTCTGAGAGTCCAATGTTTTTAAATTAAAAAAAACCCAATTCATACATATATGTCAAAGAATAGCTTCTTTGAGTTAAATCCTTGCTTGCCAATGTGTCCTTTTACGAGATAGGGTCATTTGTCATGAGGGAAGGCAGGATTAATTAACTGTGGAAAACGTATGAAGTGTGGAAACTGTGAGTTCTAGAATGTTTCCACATTAAAATACGGGAAAAGAAGTATAGATGAGCCTAGACATCAGTATGACTTTTTTTCTTCAGAAGGCTTAAAAAAATCTCTCCATCACACAAATCAAACAACCTATTATACACACAGTCTTCCCATGTCTGACACAGAAACAAATGAGGAATGTACTTCATTCCCACATAAATTGTGTCGCTTCAAAATTCAGTTCTCTTCACCCCTGAACTCTGGCAACCATGTCACTTATGTGCCTAACAGGATGGCAGAACTTTTAATGGGACGAATCACGGGAGAGGAGAGCCACATAATTTTGCAGCTCATGAAAGTATCAAAACAAAGCAAAATAAAAATTGCCCACAAAAGATCTCTATTGAAAAATAAAAAAGAATTCCAAAAAGAATTGCCAAAGAAAGGTATATAAGTCACTGCAGCCTTGGGGAAGTCATCATCTATGAGCTGGCAGGTCACTCTATGTTTTTATGTTGTTACTTACTCTGTTGTTTGATAAAATGAGTACTTATGTTGAATACTGTAATATTATACAGAAGATATAGCTGTTAAACAGAAGTACAGCAACTCCTCAAAGATGAAAGATACTCTACATATCCAGGTCTCTGTTTATATAATTTTATTTTGCTTAATACAAATAATAAAGAGTCTATTTATTTATAATTTTCTTCTGGTTTCTGATGACAATGTGGTCAACAATTTGAATTATCATGTTAATTAAATTAACAAATTAATTTGGAACTGTATGGAGTTTATGCATATTTCTGGCTACTTCTGGATCTGAACCTCAAGGCGAGGATTTAATTTTGGATGAAGGGATTAATTTAAATTTGATGGTTTTTTTCCTGGCAAGTGAATAATAGAACTTTGTAAACAAATAGAAAAGTCCATTTTCAAAGATAAAAGACATGGAGATGGAACTGGAAATTCTTTGTTCCATGAAGAATTAGGCTATGACAGTGTGCAATGTAACTTTTTGCAATGGAATCAATACACTTTTAGAGTAGCATTGGAAACTATATCTTTTGTCCTTACCTTGTTCCTCCTAAATATTTTATAGCTTCTAGTGTTAGTTTGCATGGCTCCAGTACAGGATATTTAAAAGTAAAAAATTAGATCCAACTGTATTTGCATCTCCCCTCCCTTTATGTTCTACAAGTTGTCAAATGACTGGTTTGACTGATTTCCCCAGCCTTCACTGACCATTGTTTGAATTGGCACATTCAACAGGTGATTGTTTATGTGTGTGTATGTGTGCGTGTGTGTGTATGTGTGTGTATGTGTCAGCGTGTGGGTTTGCATGTGATAAAGAGCCACAGTCCCTTTGACAGAAACCATGTCATATGAGCCAATGGCAAAAAATGTTACCGTTTTCTTAAAACTCACTGTTTCAGGAAAGAGATGTGATTATCAGAAAGATTTAGGGATAGTTCCAGGCTTTTTGATAAATGTTGCTGAATCAAAATCCAGTATGATCATTTCTGTATTACAGGAAATATTGGGCGGTCAAAGCATTGTGAAGTGTCTGGCAAAAAAATTAGGTGCTCAATAAATATTGGCTGGAATGCTGACCCCACCTTTTATTAGGTGTGAATCTTTGGACAATTATTTAACATCTTTTTGTCCAAGTTCCTATATCTGGAAAGGTGAAGATAGTAACTGCACTGCTGTTATTAGATTATTGTGAAAGTTAAATGAGTTAGTAAATATAAGGTGCTTAGAACAGGAACTGGCACATAGTCCTCAATAAATGTAACTTAATATTATCAGTACTATGATTAGTATAGCAATGCCAGCACTAATGGCTGGTACCTAGTAAATGGAAAGCTATTTCTAAAAGCTACTGCACAGAGAACATTACCAGGTGGTTATGCTTCAAGAAGTGACCAAATGAGTAATTTCACTTGTGTATCTGGTTAGACTGAGCTTTGGTGTAATGTAGACATAGAGGTCTATTAAACAAATAAGCAGAATTCAGTCTCCTGTCTGGGTAAGGGAAGATTTTAAATTGAAATTATATATTCCTAGGGGATGTTACAAAGGCAAACGGTTTTTTTTTTTTTTTGAACTAGTGAAACACAAATACATACCCATATAACACTAAACTGACAAATGGCAAATTAAAACTTTCTTGAGAATGTATTATTCTTCAAGCCAAATTTCATTAGCCTGAGCCTTAATGATATTAGTGATCACCTATTCCTTAGGGACGGTTGTGAAAATTAATGTTGGTAAAGAGTTACCAGAGGTACGATAGTCATGCAAAATAGTATTGCTATTTACATTACATTGCAAATCTATGCCTAAGGCAATAAAGAAATTATGCTAACTAGACAGCAAACTATTATAGTTCTTGGCTTTTAAAATATAAAGGTATGGGAAAAGTAAAGATGGAAATTTGAATGCAGATTGTGGTTTATAATGTAAAAAAATTTAAACTAAATAGCATATTCATAACCTTCTATGGTTTTTATGATGTGTTTCACCTATGGGATCAAGTGTTCTCATTCCTACTTTACTTGCAAAGAAATGGATAGAAAAATGTGGATTTAAAAACCACTTATTGATTAGAAAACTATTTGAAGTTTTGAAATGAAGATATAAAAAATAGAAATGGAGTTACTTATTCTGCATAAGAGTGTTGATCTTAAATGTTTTCTTCCTTTTGAAATACAGGGTGCAATTTTGTGGTTGTACAGAGTCTTGCATAGGAATGTGATAGGGAGAAGGAAGACAAAAATATTAGAATTAATATGGATTTGCCTCCCAGGATATAGAACCGCCTGTTAAGAATGTTAACTTTTTTTTTCTATTTGAGAGATTTTAAAGAATTGTTATTTCTAAATAGCCCTCAAGTGATTTATCCCTAAATAGCCCTCACTTCTTGAGTGAATAGCAATCATTCATTTATTTGTTCACTCATTCAACCAGTATTTATTAAAGGTTGTCTATATAGCAGAAACTATTATAGGCACTATTAGTGAACAAAGCAAGTAAAACTCCCTACCCTCATGAAGACCTAGTAAGGGATGGGTAGGAATATTTAAAATAGTTAACAACCTCTGGGGTCTAGGCACCAAACCAGTCTGACAGGGCATGGGGAGGTATAACCTTATAGGTGTCTATAGACCTAATAATAATACCCGCTTCTTGGCCCTGGTGTTAGGGACTTTGGGTGGATTGATGAGGTAGAGGGGAAATTAAGAGAAATATATGCCTCTTGCCTTCAAGAAGCTTAAGGTTTAATAAAGGAAATGAGCTAAATATACACATAATTAAAATACAAAATAGAACTTCCACAAATTTTATTTTTATAGAATTATTTTTTTGTGGAGTATTAGAGAAATTAAATGCCAGACTTATATTCTATCATCATCTCTTCAATCCTTAAATCTTCAATTCAGCACTATTCAATCACCTGCCCCATTCCCCGGCATTAAACTTCAGGGGTAATGGCATCAATCTCTGGGATAATAGAACCATACATTTGGTAATGATTCAGTGTTTGGCCTCCAGGCAGGTAAAGACACAAACCATTTAAGACAGATGGTCATTGCTTCTATTTTTAAAAGATTTCTAAGATCTTTAATCCATAACCTCTATTGATCATCTCTTCCAATATTTAAAAATGTTCTTATATTTATTACTGCCAAGAAGATTTTCTTTATGTTCTATCAGTTTTTCCCATTTCATCTGCTTTGATAATCTGTGGAAATGAAAGACAAGTCAGCATCATTCTCATATCATTTTCACACTTGATTCTGGATCACTTCTAGTGAAATAACTAGAATTTATTTTGATCTTTCCTTTTAGGATCTATTTTTCATCCTTTTAGTACTTTTTGGTACTGCTCATTTTCAGTGTCCTCATTCTTTAAAATGTGAATACAATGCTGGGCTGCATGGATCACTTTATATATCATCTTAATCATTATTGATATAGAGAAAGGATGACTTCTCAGCTGCCAAATGTTATACTTAAAGTCCACTTTCTTTAGAAATACATAGTAGTTCACCAGTAGTATACTCAAATTCAACTGGAAATGTACTACAACCCTAATCTTCCTTTTGAGCTTTTCTAGACTTTCTCTAACTCATTCTTCATTTTCTTTTGTCTTTATTAAACTTCATCTTGTTTCTTAAAAATCAACTCTTTAATTAAAAAAAATTATTCTAACATCTATTACTGTCATAATATTATCTTTGCTTCCTAGAATAAGAATATCCTCTATGTTTTTATTTCAACAATAATAACAAAACTTCCTTATGGACTCAGGAGCTTCATTAAGACAAATAACTGAAATAATATTATCTCGGTAGGAATTCGTGGAGTAAATGCATGCATATTTAGGATAATTTGGGCTCGAGGTGGCCAGAATTTGGCCAGTTGTAACAAACTGAAAGTAACCACAATTGATCAATTTTTGAGAATTAGGCTACAGTAAATAGTTCTCAAAAAATTGATTTAAAAATATTTACTGGCCAAACACAGTGGCTCATGCCTGTAATTCCAGCACTTTGGGAGGCCAAGGCAGGATAATTGCTTAACCCCAGGAGTTCAAGACCAACCTAGGCAACATAGTAAGACTTCATTTCTTAAAAAAAAAAAAAAAAAAAGCCGGGCGTGATGGCATGCTTGGTCCAGAAGGTAGAGGCTGTAGTGAGTTCTGTTTGCATTCAGTCTGGGTGACACAGTGAGATCCTGTCTCAAACAAACAAAAAAAATTACTAATCTTGAACTATTATCAAGTCATGATTATGAACATTAATCCTCAGTTTGTACTTCTTTAGAAGAAGTAAATATAGGAGTTTGGGCTGGTACGCACTGATCCTAGGATTTAAGTGGAGATTTGGAAGGTGATGGGCAATTCTATAAGAAGAGAGAGGGAGGGAAAGAGAGAGATACAGGGAGGGAGAGAGAGAGAGAGGGAGAGGGAGTGGGGGGAGAGAGCGAGAGAGAGAGAGAGAGATATTTGGGGAGTAGAATGTACAACCCCATCAGATGCAATGTGGTTAGTTTATGGAGTCTATGCATGTTCTATCCTGCATTTTCAGTGTTTTTGAGGGATATTAGTAGAATTATTATTAATTTCTTTATGTAGAAATGGTACGCACAAAAGAGAGCCCTACTCTTCCTGTTCATTCATTCATTTTAGCTACTCATAGTGTGCTAGGTCCTTTGCTAGTACTTTGTAAAACAATCTTTTAATCCTTCATTTTGTGATTGAAGAAACTGAGGTTCAGTGAGGGACAATTTCCCAAGGTCACAGAGCAATCAGAGCTGGTTCATGTTGAAACCTCTGTGTACACTTTCCTCTGCTCCATGTATCCTTTTTAAAAATCATTGGTTCTTTTGTTCTGTGGTGTATATCTGTAAATCATTTGTATTTCTTTTAATTTAAGTTTGGGAACACATAATATTTAGTTTTGTCATATATACTAGTAAGCAAAACAAAATTCCAAGTAGTTGTGCTGAAACTGATGAATCATAAAGAAAATCCTAAGTGTTGAAATCATGAATAGTTAGTTCCACAGGAGGAAGGCTCTAGGAAGGAACTTGTACAATGTGCCTCCTCCTGGCTGCTGCTTCCTGATGCAGCTGGCCAAATGAAATTTCAGAAGTTTTGCTCAAAGCTTCTCTGTGATGAAGGTGGTGTTTGCTACAGGTGAAAGGATGAAATATCAGGAACTTTGGCTGGGTCATACAGAGACAAAGGAAGGGAAGGATTGGCTCTAGTGTGTGAGCTGTGAGCTGCTGCCAGCCCAGAGTTTTGTTTAGTGAATACTTAGCACTGTGTGAAGATAAATAATACACGGTTTGACAGGATAAACTGAAATTGACATGACAACTTCTTCTTTTAGGGTTCTCCCTTTAAAAATGTTCTTTTCCCCATTTTCTCTAACTACTCTGCATTCATTTTTCTGTTTTTTCCCCATCTCCCTCTTTTTCCTCCTCTTCCTGTCCTTTTGTGTTTTTGGACCGCAGTCCATGTTGCCCTCTTTTTGATTTGTTTTGTTTCTTCTTTCTACTTTTATTCTCTTTTTTCATTCTTTTATTTAGTACCTTCCTTTCTCCCTCCCCCATAACACCCTTCTATTTCTTCTTCATTTACTATCAGCTGATATTTTCTGCAAAGAGCTGCCTGGGTCCCTTGACCTCACAAGAAGCTCTCTGACGAAACGCTTAAGAAAAACAAGGTATTATGCATTATCCTACACATTCTGCAATCGCCCTAGCAATTTAGTAACTATGGTCCAATTTAAACCAGGCCTCAAGGCAACAAAAATTGCACCAAATGCCAACTAATTTACCAAACTTATAGAAGGAATATTTGGAAGTCTATCCCCTTCAAGCCATCTGATTCGTATTATTGACTCATTTAGAAAACAGAAAGTGAACAGAGACAAGTTTTTAAGGAGTTTTGTTTCATGCAAATGACTTGCAATTGCAGCCCATTATTTTTATACCACGACTTCATTAGTCATATCCCTGTCAGACCTGTGACCAGTGTCAAATGTTTTCAAAAAGCACACCAGGACAGGCATGGAACTCATCAGCCTGTGTCAAAGGTCGCTCTCATTAAGGAGTCAAAATGAAAACTTTCAGTGTCTCTAACACATCGCATAGCTCTCCCTGGTACTCCCACCCCCAGTCTGAAACCCAGGGCCAGCTAAGCACCTCCAGCTCCCCAGACATTCAAATAAGATCAAGATGACAGGGCAAGAAAATGAATAGAGTTCTTACCCGGCTGGACCTCATAATCTGGTACTGATTGAAACAACCAGAAAGCTGTTTGCCAGGTCTTATAGCACCATTTCCTGAGGTTAAACATAACATCTCAAAATGAAGCAATTAGGGGTTTCTCTAAAACGAGTCTTCAGTAATTAAAAAAGAAAAAAAAAGGCAGAAAGTAAGAAAGAAGAAAATAAAGACTATCATGGTAGGAGCTGATTAGGCCCTTAAGTAGGGTTTGATGGTGGAGGCACTGCTTTATTTTTGCCACCTGGGAGGCCAACTTTTGATCATGGAAGCAGTAGGTAAAGAAGAAATTATCAATAACAGTGCTATAAAGATGGGCTTTAAGAAATTTGATGGCCAGAGATAATAAGAATAAAACCATCTTTTCCAGGACTCATTTGGACAATATGGAATAACAGAGACTCAGTGCTCCTTTTCTTGTTTTGTTTTGAATCTTTACTGATTTTTCTGAAGACCCATTCACTACATGAGTGCGGCCTCTGTGTTATTATGCTATAAGAGATTTTCAGAGGGGTCTGAGTGATGGTTTCTCTTTTATTTTCCTTCAGAATCTTCTTCAAACCACACTGGTGTTGGTGTTGGTGTTGGTTTTGGGTTTCTAGGAGACCTGAAACATGGATTACATCCTGGCACCACAATATCTGGCTGGTTACAGTGGCTTTAAGATTGATGAACAGATATTTCCAGTATCACGTGGGATAAATGTCAAGGAAGTCTCTGGTTGTCAATATGACATTTTGCGAAAACAAAACAAAATACAATTTAACAATAGGAAATGTCAAAATGTGATGACTCTATATTGATTTCTAGAGAACGCACAATCTGCTCTTAAATTTACAAGTCATTTAGGGCAACTTGATTTAATTCTGTGGTAATGTCTATGACTTTTCTCTCTGCTTATTTACTAACTTAATTACTCACACTTGAATGAGAGTCTCTCCTGGCTTCCGTGAACTGCTTTTTCAGGAAAAGAGGTATCATGCAAAAGCATTTTGCCTCATACTTGTTTTCTAGTAGCTTAGTTCTAAATCTGTTTGGGCCCACTTTTGATTGTCTTGATGCAGGGGTACTTTGAGCCTAACTGGAGATGAACATTTTATTTTATTCATTTACTTTTAGATATTTGATATGTACCTTCACAGTGAGCTAAAGGAAAAAGGATCAAGACTGTGAATAGTCTATAAAAGCCATCCCTGGATATTGTGATCTGGCAGCAGCAGCCTTCTGTTTGCAAATAAAAGACTACACATTGGGTACACTGTACACTGCTCGGGTGATGGGTGCATCAAAATCTCAGAAATTACGACTAAAGAATGTGTTCATGTAACCAAACATCATCTGTTCCCACAAAACCTATTGAAATTAAGAAAATTGCACGTCCCAAATGGAAAGCATTATTCAAAACCACCGCATTCTCTCTAAAGTCCATTCATCAATTTCTGCACTTCAAAATATAGGTAAATAGTCTACTAATAAAGTGGCTAGCCTCCCAGACTAAGGATAGTACCAGATATTTCCTGTAAAATGGAATTCTCGTGATGGATTTTAGGGTAATATCTGAGTTGATGAGTTGCTCACAATGGCTCTGTGCTCAGTGCTTGGCTGAGAGGGATGCTTCAAATTAATAATTGTGCTCCTACAAAAATCTTCTCCTGAGGTGCAGAAGATGTATATAAATGAGATGAAATGGTTGTGTTGTTCAAATGCTCACTCAAATGTTGTGTGGCATTGTTTTGTGTCTCCTCCTCTCTCCTTAGGCTGCTGTTGGCCGACCTGCTAATTGGGATTTCATTGAACCTTAACATGTGTATAGGTGGTAGAATATCATGTTGAGTCCAAGAGATTCCTGCCATTTTCCTATGGACCCAGCCAGGAAGAATTCAAGGGCTTTCACTTATGAAGAGCTACTTTGTGCTTTCTTCCCTGTTTGGGAGGTTAACAATAGTGCTTTTCCCTTTGGGTTCTGGGGCTCACCCCTTTATACCTGTGGCCTATCGGTTTCCCAGTGGTAAAGCATCGTATCCTTGTTGTGAATCTGTGATTGATGCCCTTGGCCTAGGGGCTCCCTCTTACCCTTTCAGGAAACAGGAGGGCTAGAGAGATAGCGCTCAAGTTTTCTTTCACAGTCCCTGTTTCCTAACTCTAATCACCTTCTGCTGTGGGAAAGAGATGAGATGAGGCCTAAAAAACAGATCATTGTCCGCCTCCTAGATTAATGCAGAGAAAGCAGTATTGTCTATTGAATGGATAAATCTTCCTGCTGTCACTCAAAACCTAAATTCAACGCTACTTCATTTCTAAGAGGCTTATCTTCCTTGAATAGACCCTTGCAGCTCAAGTAAGAGGCGATGTAATGAAGCGTGTTTTTTTCTTAAGTGAGAAACCTGCTGCAAAGAAGGGGGGAAGACTGTGCAGCTGTTCTAAAGGGGCTCTGCAGACTCTCGAAAGACTTGTCATTTATCTGGTCTTGCATGACATCAAATGATAGAAGATCAAGTTCAAAATCTGCCAGAGCAGCTCAAAAGGGCTTCTTCATCTGTTAATTAAATAATGGTTATTAACATACAATGTTGTACAGCTGGGATTTGTATCAAACATTATGGGAAAAATATTGCCATAGCTTTCAACACTTCCCCTTCAGTCTGTGTTTATTAGGAGGCAAATAGCTTGGGAAATGGCAATGGTTTTACCCGAGTCTGAAAGTTAATATTGATGCCATAATACATAGTTAAATGAAAGAGCAACTAGACAGGTGGGTATTAGGCAGACGGATAAATTCAAAGTGACACGCTGAGATCATTGAAGAGTATACCCTTTTGTGTACGCTTGTAATTAATTCAGCAGTCCCCACCATGTGGGTTCACTGACTTCTTCTGAAAAGTTAAATACATGCAACACACACACACACACACAATTACTATAAATAATTGCTTATTTACTTTGGTTTAATTTAGGCTACTCTATTACGCTAAAGTTTAATTTGAACTTTGGAATAGATGTCAAGATTTTCATCACTGCAATAAATTTTACTGGATAAGGATAATTTTAGCAGCATTTCATCATCCACTGGCTTGAGTTTATGTGTACAAGCCACAAAATTACATTTAAATATGTCTTGCTTTATTAGTCTGTGTATAATTAAATGGCACCACATTTAAGCTTAGAGCTACAGAAAGTAGGCCATATCCTTTAGGAAAAAAGTGGTTTGGAAATGTGTGAAAGTCTAAAAAAATTTTTCTGCTCCATAGTAATTCCCTTTAAAAAAGTTTCATGAGTTATACCACTGGAGAAATCGTGGCAGGTTTTTAATACCCACTGAGGAACTGAGCTTAAAGGAAATAGTGACAACAAAATAATTTTAAAAATTTGCATTTTGTGATTTCAAGTTCCTATCACACACCTTTAAGTTGTCTAAAGCAATTATTTTATACTTGCTAATGAACAAGGCTTATAATTTGGACTACCCTTAATTTATAGCAGTTAGTTATTTAATCCCTTGATATTTATGACAGTAAGTGCCATATTAGAAAACAACATCTCTTTTCTTATACCAAGTGTCAACTCTGATTGTTTTCCTACTTTGATTACTAATCCTAATTTGGCTAAGGAATGCATAGTCAATTCATGTTGACTGCTAGTCCAAAAATTTTAATTTAGTTATTAGCTTTGACTTTTTCTCCAACTAAAACTATCACTTGGATAGAGAACAATGAGCTCCATTAACTGACTTGAAGTTTACCTCTTCCAGCTCCTCTGGGTCCTCTGTAGAAATAACAAGCAGAGAAATTTCCAGAAGATGTATAGTGAAATAGGGAGGAAGTGGAAAATACATGGAAAATGTGCAAATTAGTATGGATGTTGCTGAGAGTTGCCCAATTTCAAAAAAGATTCTGAATCCATAATTGAAGACTTGTTGAATTATTCTAGCTTCTAGGCACTGTCGGATCATTCATTCATTCATTTATTCATTCATTCATAACACCTCCATGGGGCTTAACACTGTGAATCTGGTCTTTCCTTAACCTTCTAACCATCCATCTGGTGTTCAGTAAAGGTGACCATGGAAAAGCCAACTTTTTCGTGTTTATAGCAGTTTTGGAGAAAAATAAGAAAAGCCAACTTTTTGGGGCTTTAGCCAGCTGTCTTGTAGATTCACTTAAGTTCGTGAGGGGTTTAAGTGAAGAGAGTTAATGGCCAGTGTAAACTCATTTTTATTAATCATAAAGCAGCTTGCAGGACAGGATTTACTAATAAGCATCAGCAACAATGACTTTTACTCAAAGCATATTATCTGCTTCTCAGTGCCAGGACTCTGATGACGTAACAGCCTTTTAAGCACTTGCTATGTGCTGGGCACTGAACTAAGCTTTCTTTATACATTAACTCATTTCAACGTCATGATAATTCATTTCATCCTCACAGTAACTCTGTGAAATAAGTTACTATTATTTTCCTCCTATCTTTTTAACATGTGAGGAAACAGAGGTACAAGAATGTCAATTAACTTGCTTATAGTCACTCACCTTAGAAGTGGCAAAACCAGGATTCAAAAACTCAGAAAGCCTGGTTCTAGTTCATGCTCTTAACCCTACACTAAACCATGTCTGAAGTAGGGTTAGCAAGTGAAGAAGTTGAGAACCTTAGCATAGATTTCTATCTTGGCCCAGCTAGTGCTGCGTCCACACAATGTCTAAATTGGTTATTTGATATTATATTAACTCCAAATCCCCAAACTTATGAATGGCATTTATCACTCTGTGTGTGTGTGTGTGTGTGTGTGCGTGTGTGTAAAGCAGGAAGTAAAATCCTGGAAAACACAATGAAATGAAATTCTGATTGTGGACCTTGGATGCATCACTGAACCTTTCTAAGTTTCAACCCCACTGTCATATAGAGAAATACATTTAAAATGCCTACCATAGTGCTTGGTACAGAACATATGCGATTAAGATTGAAAATGAGGTGATGAAGTTTAACTAGATAAATTAAGTCATCAATGGCTTACCATTAGAGAATTCATTGTTGCAAAATGTTGGGAAGATTGAGGAAGGCCATGTTTAATTGTAAGATAAAGTAAGGTATGCATAACCTTCCTTAACGCTGGCTGAATAAAAATTCCAATAACCTTTTTTGATGTGCCACACAGTTCAAGGCTTCTCTGGGACTTGGGGTGCATTTCATCTTGAACTATGAATTGCAAAGATTTTTATTGTCTTCTGTCACAAACAAAGCATCCTTTTATTGTGGTTTTTGATGTGTTAAATATGTTTTTATGGCTCCCTATGTCTATTGTGCCTAGCATACTGCTGGTACTTAATAAACGTTAAATAATAATAATATATGTGCATATGAGATTTGTGGAAAGAAATGACATACTGTTTTAGGGATCTGAGATTGTTCTTTTGGTGCCCGGGGAAAACATACTGATGAGCATATTACTGGGAATAGATTAGAAGGAACCATCAATAGCAATGTCATCTCCCTAAAATATGATGTGGCTCTGTCAGCACAAATAATAAACTCCATCTCCTACCTTTCATCACTGTAGAACTCTAATGTGGAAAGTTGAATTCCTGGATTAATAGAAATGGGTATACAGGCACCGTAGAATTTTGCAAATGAATAAATGATGGTGTCTTTCTTGCATATCAGTGAATTTGTACAGTTTACAGGGAAATGCTAGGGTGAGCTTTGGATTTTTTTTTTTAGCACTTAAGAGAACCCTTCTAAGGAGGTTTGGAGGGTGTTCTGCTTTATTTCCTTGGATGAAGAGGAGGGACCGCAGATACTGTCTTTTCAGGGACTGTTTCCCCTTAACTGATATCTTTGTCAGTAAGGAGACACCTGCATCCGTGCAGTTCCACCAGTTGAAAGACACACCACTTCACCAGTCCTCTTCCTTTCCCAGCTGGATGCAGCCCAGAATATCAGTTCTCTGCCTTGTGCCAAAAGCCTTCCAAGTCCAGTGTGGAGGTGTTTGTGTAAGATAAAAGCGGGACAAGGCGGCATCCCCGGACGGCTCATCTGTTTACATGTGTCATTTGGCTCAGCCCTGATTAGCTCATTAGCAAAGAAGGCAGGAAAACGCGCAACCCAGATTTTGTGATTCATCAGGTCTGTTCCTCTCTGGGGAGACAGTGCTGGCATTCTCTGCCAGGCTTCCGAGTGCCTGGTCTTTTTCAGTCCCCCAGGGAAGTGCTCGTTAAATATATTTTTCCCCCAGCAGGGCACACCTTCCCCTGCTGGAAAGACAGATGGGTTAGATTGAGAAAGGGAGTCACTGCTTTACTTCTTTTAGTTGTTCTTTTTAAAAATCATTTTCTTTTCTGCATGCAGAAAACATATTTTGATGGAGTCAATATTTAAGGTGAAGCTTTCTTCTGGGCTGTGAAACTGATGGTCTTTAATGCTTTTTATGTTCAAAGGTTCTTTTTGAGAGGCTTTTGTGAGGACATAAATTATGGGTAGCAACAGGTATATTTTTCCCTTAGTACAAAGGCCAAGTGTAAGTTTTTTGCTAGTTAAAAAGGGTCTGTTCTTTTCTTCTTGACCTTGATTTTTTAGCGATATTCTGCATTGCCCCTGCTTCAGCTGTGTTATTCCCTGACCCATCCAATTACCATTTCTATCAGCGCTTCGGAAAGATTATGCTTTTTGGGTGTTCTGTAGATGTCTTTCCAGTGGCTTCACTTGATGAATGTGACAAGTTTTGTGTTTTCTCCCTCCCCTCATTGAATTGAAAAGTTTTTTTTTTTTTGATAAATACAGGCCAATAAGTGCCCAAAGGCAGTGTTTCAATGGCTGCTAAGTCTTTCAAGGTTAGGACTTAACCTCCGTTCTCCCTAATTCAACTCCAACCTTCAGTCTGAAGCCAATCAAGAATATCAGATGATACTTAAACAATGAAGGATTTCTGATATTCAGGTACTGCCTCTGTTCAATAGGATTGCAAATTCTTTGTGTGAAGAAAGTCGGTTTTGCTCTAAAGTACCGTCACAAAAAGTGAAATTACCATTTGCTTGGAATGATGCCATTCATCATTGTCAGAATACTAAGCATTGTAAGTAGCTAGGCCTCTCCAAATTAATGCCTTGTTTTGCATCGGCTAAATTTCCCAAATCCTTGAGGATGGGTCATACAAAACTCATCTCACCGTTTTAATTTATCAATCCAATACGAGTTCTGTGAAAGGGAGCTTCATTCAGTCTTAGCTCTTTTATTTACAGTCTAATTCTAAAAGAAAAGGAAATAAGATATGAAAATAAGTTGGAAAATAAGATAAATCTCTCAGTG
Source organism: Sapajus apella (assembly GCF_009761245.1). Taxonomy (NCBI): domain Eukaryota; kingdom Metazoa; phylum Chordata; class Mammalia; order Primates; family Cebidae; genus Sapajus; species Sapajus apella. Next base: position 1,292,977 of record NW_022436944.1, read on the forward strand.
AAATCACCAGATCTACCCAGTCCTGTAGCAAAACCTCCATAATTCATTTGTAGGTCAGCTCAAGGGATTAGCCATGACGTATTTGAAAATTCATTTATTTTTATTTTATTTTGCTGTTTCTTATGCATAAGGGTAATGCTGTCCCCAAGGCTTTTCAGGTAGCCCTCAAATCTTGACAACATTTGCTGTCTCTGAGGCCTAAGCCAAAATTAATTTTCAAATAAACAGCATAAAAATGTATGGAGTTGTATAAATTTGAATACAAAATGCATTTGTTTTGTTTGCTTACATACACACATACATACATACATACTGTCTGTTCAGCCAAAAATCATAATATGACATTGAAATTAATGGCCATATGCACATCATGAAAGTCAAAAAAGTTTTTCTTGAGTTAAAGAAAATACAGAACATGCAGCATTTTATTTCATTTCCACCTCATTGTGGTCTTTAACATATCTTCATGGGATGTGTTTTAATTGTTTATTTTTCCTAGAAGGAAATTAAAAAATCTTCTATAGGAAAAACTGGTAGCTTGGAAACTGTATGCTTTTTATTAGCTCAAAAGATTCTGTTGCCTTGGGAGATACAAAGATATTTTGTTCCTGAAAGTTAAAAAAAAAAGGTAAACCAAATTATGCCGCTTGATTTCCGTCCTCTGATAAAAGACACATAAAAGCAATATAGAAATAAAATGGGATGAAATCTGCTAACGTCTATATTGAGGCTTCTTTTTGGTGGCTACAAGGAAAAGAAAAAAGGATTCTGTAGTCATACAAACACAGTCCAGGAGGCAGGCAGTCTGGCTGATGGTGTGCTGCTGCGACAGCGGTCGGATACCTGCATCTGTTCCTCACATGATGACCAGCCCACGGGAGCCTACAGTACCGTGAATGCCATAATTTCTCCCTTTGGAAGACTCCAGCCCTCAAAATGGTTTTTAAATATACTTCCACAAGGGGGCTTTGTGTACATTTGCAAATTTTTTTGTTTGTATGCTTAGATGTTTCTTAAATATATTAAGAAATGAACTTTTGCTGAACAAGGCATGGACGTTTCACTCCTTTCGCCTTTTGAAATCTTTATTATGCAGAAAACAAAACCCGCTCCCCCCTCCTGCGTAGCCTCTGATGTGGAAGAGGTCTGTGAAAGGAGAGGGTGAGGGGGAGAAGCCTGGGAGCAGGAGCTGGTGTCCAGCCTGGGTAGGCTGCCTCCGGGATGCGGGTCTTTCAGCTCCATTTCAGCTTATGGGGTGAAAGCTTCAACATTGTCTATTTTGATTGCCCAGCTGAAAAAGGCTGTGTATGTGATAGCTTTTTTTAAAAAAATTATACTTTAAGTTTTGGTAAACATGTGCAGAATGTGTAGGTTTGTTACATAGGTATATATGTGCCATGATGGTTTGCTGCACCCATCAACCCATCATCTACATTAGGTATTTCTCTTAATGCTCTCCCTCCCTTAGCCCCCCACCTCCTGATAGGCCTTGGTGTGTGATGTTCCCCTCCCTGTGTCCATACATTCTCATTGTTCGAGTGAGAACATGTGGTGTTTGGTTTTCTGTTCTTGTGTTAGTTTGCTGAGAATGAGGTTTTCCAGCTTCATCCATGTCCCTGTAAAGGACATGAACTCATTCCTTTTTATGGCTGCATAGTATTCTACGGTGTACGTGTACCACATTTTCTTTATCCAGTTTAACATTGATGGGCATTTAGGTTGGTTCCAAGTCTTTACTATTGTAAATAGTGCTACAATAAACATATGTGTGCATGTGTCTTCATAGTAGGCTGATTTATAATCCTTTGGGTATATACCTGGTAATGGGATTGCTGGGTCAAATGGTATTTCTAGTTCTAGATCCTTGAGGAATCGCCACATCTTCCACAATGATTTAATTAATTTACACCAACAATGTAAAAGCATTCCTATTTCTCCACATCCTCTCCAGCATCTGTTGTTTCCTGACTTTTTAATGATTGTCATTCTAACTGTCTATTAGGTCCGCTTGGTCCACAGCTGAGTTCAAGTACTGAATATCCTTGTTTTCTGTCTCCTTGATCTGTCTAATATTGACAGTGGGGTGTCAAAGTTTCCCGCTATTATTGTGTGGGAGTCTAAGTCTCTTTGTAGTCTCTAAGAACTCGCTTTATGAATCTGGGTGCTCCTGTATTGGGTGCGTATATATTTAGGATAGTTAGCTCTTCTTGTTGCATTGATCCCTTTACCATTTATGTAATACTCTTCTTTGTCTTTTTTTTTTTTATCTTTGTTGGTTTAAAGTCTGTTTTATCAGAGACTAGGATTGCAACCCCTGCTTTTTTTTTTCCTTTTGCTTGGTAAATCTTCCTCCATGCCTTTATTTTGAGCCTATGTGTGTGTTTGTATGTGAGATGGGTCTCCTGAATACAGCACTCCAATGGGTGTTGACTTTTTATTGAATTTGCCAGTCTGTGTCTTTTAATTGGGTCATTTAGCCTGTTTACATTTAAGGTTAATATTGTTATGTGTGAATTTGATCCTGTCATTATGATGCTAGCTGGTTATTTTGCCCATTAGTTGATGCAGTTTCTTCATAGTGTCAAAGGTCTTTACAATTTGGTATGTTTTTGCAGTGACTGGTAATGGTTTTTCCTTTCCATATTTAGTGCTTCCTCCAGAAACTCTTGTAAGGCAGGCCTAGTGCTGACAAAATCTCTCAGCATTTGCTTGCCTGTCATGGATTTTATTTCTCCTTTGCTTATAAAGCTTTGCTTGGCTGGATATGAAATTCTGGGTTTAAAAAGCTTTTTTCAACCCAGAGTTTGTTGAATATTGGCCTACACTCTCTTCTGGTTTGTAGGGCTTCTGCAGAGGGACCCACTGTTAGTTTGATGGGCTTTCCCTTGTGGGTAACCTGACCTTTCTCTCTGGCTGCCCTTTACATTTTTTTTTCCTTCATTTCAACCTTGGTGAATCTGATGATTATGTGTCTTGGGGTTGCTCTTCTTGAGGAATATCTTTGTGGTGTTCTCTGTGTTTCCTGAATTTGAATGTTGGCCTGTCTTGCTAGGATGGGGAAGTTCTCCTGGATAATATCCTGAAGAGTGTTTTCCAACTTGATTCCATTCTCCCTGTTACTTTCAGGTACACCAATTAAAAGTAGGTTTGGTCTTTTCACATAGTCCCATATTTCTTGGAGGCTTTGTTCGTTCCTTTTCATTCTTTTTTCTCTAACCTTGCCTTCTCATTTTATTTCATTAAGTTGATCTTCAGTCTCTGATATCCTTTCTTCCACTTGATTGATTTGGCTATTGATACTTGTGTATGCTTCACAAAGTTCTCATGCTGTGTTTTTCAGCTCCATCAGGTCATTTATGTTCTTCTCTAAACTGGTTATTCTAGTTAGCAATTCCTCTAATTGTTTTTCAATGTTCTTAGCTTCCTTGCATTGAGTTAGAACATGTTCCTTTAGCTTGGAAGAGTTTGTTATTACCCACCTTCTGAAGCCTACTTCTGTCAATTTGTCAAACTCATTCTTTGTCCAGTTTTGTTCCCTTGCTGTGGAGGCATTGTGATCCTTTGGAGGAGCAGGGGAGCTCTGGTTTTTGGAATTTTCAGCCTTTTTGCACTGGTTTTTTCTTATCTTTGTGGATTTATTTACCTTTGGTCTTTGCTGTTGGTGACGTTTGAATGGGGTTTCTGTGTAGACGTCCTTTTTGCTGATGTTGATGCTATTGCTTTCTGTTTGTTAGTTTTACTTTTAACAGGCCTCTCTGCTGCGGGTCTGCTGGAGTTTGCTGGAGGTCCACTCAGACTCTGTTTGCCTGGGAATCACCCATGGGGGCTGCAGAACAGCAAAGATTGCTGCCTGTTCCTTCCTCTGGAAACTTCATTCCAGAGGGGCACCCACCAGATGCCAGTCGGAGCTCTCTTGTATGAGGTGTCTGTCGGCTTCTACTGGGAGGTGTCTCCCAGGCAGCAGGCACGGGGGTCAGGGACCCGCTTAAGGAGGCAGTCTGTTCCTTAGCAGTGCTGTGCTGGGAGATCCGCTGATCTCTTCAGAGCTAGCAGACAGGAACATTTAAGTCTTCTGAAGCTGCGCCCACATCTGCCCCTTCCCACAGGTGTTCTGTCCCAGGGAGATGGGAGTTTTATCTATAAGCCCCTGACCGGGCCGCTGCCTTTCTTTCAGAGATGCCCTGCCCAGAGAGGAGGAATCCAGAGAAGCAGTCTGGCTACAGTGACTTTGCCGAGCTGCAGTGGGCTTCACCTAATTCGAATTTTGGGTGTCTTTGTTTACACTGTGAGGGGAAAACTGCCTACTCAAACCTCAGTAATGGAGGGCGCCCCTCCCCCCACCAAGCTCAAGTGTCCCAGATCGACTTCAGACTGCTCTGCTGGCAGCGAGAAATTCAAGTCCGTGGATCTTAGCTTGCTGCGCTCTCTGGGGGTGGTATCCGCTGAACTAGACCACTTAGCTCCCTGGCTTCAGCCCCCTTCCCAGGGGAGTGAACAGTTCTGTCTCATTAGCATTCCATGTACCACTGGGGTATAAAAAAAACTCCTGCAGCTAGCTTGGTGTCTGCCCCAATGGCCGCCCAGTTTTGTGCTTGGAACCCAGAGCCCTGGTGGTGTAGGGACCCAAGGGAATCTCCTGGTCTGTGGGTTGCAAAGATAGTGGGAAAAGTGTAGTATTTGGGCCTGAGTGTACTGTTCCTTGTGGCACAGTCCATCAAGGCTTCCCTTCCTAGGGGAGGGAGTTCCCCAACCCCTTGTGCTTCTCAGGTGAGATGACGTTCCACCCTGCTTCTGTATGCCCTCAGTGGGCTGCACCTACTGTCTAACCAGTCCCAGTGAGATGAGCCGGTTACCTCAGTTGGAAATGCAGAAATCATCGCCTTTCTGTGTTTATCTCGCTGGGAGCTGCAGACTGGAGCTGTTCACTGTTACTATTCAGCCATCTTGCCTTTTTTTTTTTTTTTTTTAAATTTAACAAGTTAAATTGTTAAACAATTTAAAAAATTAAAATTAAAACTTTTAAATTGAAAATTATTATTATTATTTTTAAATTTAACTCATTGTTCTAATTGTCTCTTGTGGTTTTGGCTGAGTGGTCCTTATATTTTTTCCATGTAATTATGCCACCTCTGAATACAGATATTTTCATAGTTGTGCATAGTTTAACTGTCTAAGAAATAAGAAGCATTATGGAAATTAACAAGTTTAGGAAACAAGACCAGCTGGTCACATCTCTGCAATGTTTCCTCAGGGTTTCAGGAAAGAGCTCTGGGCTGGGAGTCTGCAGACTGGAATCTGAGCCCTGGCATGGTCATCAGCTGGCTTGATTTTACTGGGAAAGCATTTTCATACTTCTATGCCTCAATTTCTTTATTAATAATGACTTTCAGGAGCCTTACTGTATCTGACATTCTACAAGGATTGAGTTGCTTTACTTCCTCTTTTCTCCTATTTGGGGCAATATTACCAAATATAAATATATTAGTAGCTAAAATAATAAAATCAGAAGAGGCTGCATGTGTAGTACAACATGCATGAATTTTGAATTAAAACAGTCTTCAATCTGGATCCAAGTCCTGCCCCATGCTAGCTCCAAGAGTGGGGGAATGAACAAATAGTTCTCTAAGTCTTAGTTTACTTACTGTCAAACAAGAGTTTGAACTAGAAGTTATTCTGAGATCCTTATCCTAAGGTACGTTTCTCGTATTTTAAAAGTATTTGGAAACTGGTAATGCCTTGATGGCACTTTTTGTTAGTATTTGTGGGCCACGTCTCTGAAGAGTGGCCCAGGCCCAGACTTGGCTGGATTTCTCCTCTCATGATTGTCCACTTCTGATTCACACTGTGTAATTCATCCTGGTGGCCAAAGGGACCTGAAAATTGAGGCAAAAACACAAGACATCGTCAGCATACTAGAAGATGAGAAGCCTGTCTGACCTGTGTTATGAGGAAATTGAGCCCAAAGAAGTTTGGCTGATTGTGGTCCACGTCAGAATGAGAAGGAAAGTCAGTTTGTAATTTAATTCAGAATTTAAGTTCATTTTCCTCACCATATTGGATGACATTTTAAGAAAGTTGGGATATACAAGTTGCACGCAAGATGGAGTGCCTGGTCAGGTTTTCATGAATTAATTCCTGCACAGGTGGGCAAGAGGAGGGGAAGTAGTAGGAGAAGTAAAAGTTCAAGTAGCTTTCCATTGGGAGCTGGGAAGAAGTTGCACTATTTTGTGACCTGGGCTCATTTTCTGGGTAGGCAGGGTGATGTACGGACTGGCTGCAGGGTGCATGGGATACAGGTTAGCAGCTGGCTCTTTCACTGGCTGAGGCTTAGACAGGTTATTAAGCTCCCATTCCATATTCTCATCTACAAAATAGGGGAAATAATAACCCTCAGCAATGGGGCTTAGAATAGGTAAAGAACCTAGCATGGTGCCTGGCAATTAGCGAATTATGGTTGTAGCTTTTGATATTATTATTGATTATTGTAATTTTAAAACCAGCCTGACCAGCAGTGCAGAGAGGGCACCTGAGAGAGTACTTCCTTAAGCTCTTAGCAGAAGTGGGGTGTCATTTTGCAAGACCCTGTGGTCGAGGCTGTTCGGTGCTCAGGCTCTGCCACCAGGTACATGCTCAGGTACCTCTTTCCACAGTCTTCGTGTTTTAGTGTCTTAAAACTCTTCCCCAGGTGTTATGGTTTGGCTCTGTGTCCCCACTTTAATCTCAACTCAAATTGTAATCCCCACTTGTCAAGGGAGGGGCCTGGTGGGAGGTGGTTGGCTCATGGGGGTAATTTCCTCCATGCTGTTCTTGTGATAGTGAGTGCGTTCTCACAAGATCTGATGGTTTACAAGTGTTTAGCAGTTCCTCGCATTGCTCTTCTTCTCTCTTGCCTCCATATGAAGAAGGTCCTTGTTTCCCCTTCACCTTCCACCATGATTGTAAGTTTCCTGAGGTCTCCCCAGTCATACAGAACTATGAGTCAACTAAACCTTTTTTCTTTATAAATTACCCAGTCTCATGTAGTTCTTTATAGCAGTGTGAAAACTAACTGATACACCAGGTTACCAGCGGTGTGCATGCCAGGGGCTGCCAAACCTCCCTGACTCCCCCATCTGCCCCTGTTGGAGAACACGAACTCCTAACAGATATTTCTAACAACTACTTGAGGTGTACACTCTAGGCAGATTCAAACTCTCACTAAAAACCATCTATGAGAGCAACACAAGCCGTCCCTGACCTACCAGATTTTTCTGGAACTCCATTCCCAATGTTTTCCTGCAAAGTGTTGGGATTTTGAAACAACAGTGTCAGTGGGAAGCTGGGATGTCTCAGGGCCTGGGTAATCCCAGATAGCTAAAGGATGGAAGCCATGGTTGGGCCAGTATTTTTATGGTTACCAGCGCCTTTGAAAAGTGAGGTGAAGGATAAGCAGCCTTGGGTCCTGCCAAGACTGGCAGCAACCTTGGGAGAGCAAATCCAGATGGATATCCAGAACTGAACAAAGATAATGGTGAGAAGAAGACAGTGAATGGGAAGAGAGCAGTGGAGCCACAGAAAGCCTGGGTGATGAAGTTACTTGGTTCACCCCAGACTGCGTGGACTGCCCTTCCTTTTTATCCCTCACACTGCATTTTGGCTTTCTAACACCATTCTCCAGGACACTATTCTCTAGGATGCTCCAATGTGGATAGGCCTTACAGTCACATACAATTCAACAAACATGTATCAAATGCCTACCCTTCCCCTGGTACTTGCTAGGCACAGGGTTTAGAATTGGAGGGTAGTTCCCCCCTCATGAAGTTCAGACCCTGGACACCACTCCCCATTGCATAACCTTGGGCAGCACACTTAGTCTCCTTCCTTCCTTCCATCCAACCTTCCTTTGTTTTTTTTTGTTTGTTTGTTTTTGAGACAGTCTTGCTCTGGTGCCCAGGCTGGAGTGCAATGGTGCAACCTTGGCTTACTGTAACCTCTGCCCCCAGGGTTCTAGTGATTCTCCTACCTCAGCCTCCAGAGTAGCTGGGATTACAGGTGCCCCCCCACCATGCCTGGCTATTTTTAATTTTTTTATTTTTAGTAGAGATGTGGTTTTGGCATGTTGGCCAGGCTGGTCTTGAACTTCTGACTTCAGGTGATCTACCCGCCTTGGCCTCCCAAAGTGCTAAGATTACAGGTGTGAGCTGCCATGCCCAACCACTTGCCTTTCTTCTTTTGCCCAGTGGGGGCAATTACGTGTACCTCAGGGGTGACTTTACAGATTGTATGAGATGAAATACTTACAATAAGAGGTGCATAAAAGATGTTCAATACACATTGCCTTTGCTGCACCTGTTCTCCTGTACCATCCTTCTTCTAAGTTCTCTTTAATATTAATTTCTAGAATAGTTGACTTGGCTAAACAGAGGGATCGTCATGTGTAAATTTCTCCTAAATTGGGGGTAGGCTCTGCACATATGTGTGTCCAGGTATAGTTTGCAGCATTGGTTTGGATACCTGAAGCACTATGGTCTTTAAGTGAGACGAAATCATATATAGTGAAGAGAGTTCTTCAAATTAAACCTCATTACATGAAACCTTTTAGTGTTTAGAGGATAAAAATGGAGATTTTGGCAATTTCTTTGATATTTCAAATGGAAAACTTGTTTCATTGAACGTATATGCGCAATATCATTTTTTATGTAAGTAGCTCTTGCTAAAATATTTTTGGGGGGCACTTGAATTACTGTAAACTCTATTTGATTAACTGAAGACCTACTGTGGAAACCTGGATTTAAATATATGATAAAATTTGGAAATACTTTATTACATCTATAGATTATTTGAATTTGGAAATATATTTATCTCATACATAGATTATTTGTGTTTTGCATCCCAGTAAGCATATGTGCATGGTTTTTCTTTAACAGAGCTTTACTACTTTTTCCTATATTCTGATTCTTTACTACATTAATTTTAAGCAAGCATAGACTAGGAGAATGAAGCTCAAGAATTTTCCTTTTTTAATATTTAACTCTCAGATGGTGAGTCTTGGCTGGTTCATGTATGTGACATTTAGTCTTTTGAATACAAGTAGATGTCTTATACGTTTGAGTCGCCTTAGTGATTGAAATAAGTTTTTTCTTTTTGAAAAAATATTAATTACCCCATGGTCAAGATTACTGGAACTTATTCCACACATTTTCTTTGATTTTTTTCTAATGCTGCTAGCTATTCACTTTATTGAAAAGAACTGTCTTTTAAAATAATCACCTTTGATAAGATACATTTTGGTAACCATTATATATTACGGTAGCCATTTTTAAGCAAACAATTGATTTTAGTTGGGGCTCTTGGTCAGTGTATTGTTTTTCTGGGCCATTTCAATTAGAGAGGGGAGATAAGAAAGAGACCCATTCTGAAGGCCTGGAAGAACACCTACACTTGACATTTTGGAGAATGACTATGATAACTGTGAGTAATTCCGGTGAATCTTATGGCAGGAGGACAGTTTTGAGAATTAAGCCTCCTTTTCTTTCATTTGTTTTAAAAACACCTGAATCTCTTTGTAGTAGAATATGTGAATCAGTATGTCTGCTGTTCATGTAGTGTCCTGTCCAGCACCCTTCACACTGGAACTAAGATAATCAACTTCCTCGAATGAAGCATGACTTGGCAGGTGGAATTCCAAAAAGCTTCTGGGGCATTCAGGAAGGAGGAGGGTCAATCTTTGAGTAGATTTGCTCCACATTCCAAATTTGCCTCCAGATGCAGACTAGATGGGCGAAAGGTCAAACAACACACATTTCAGGCTGGTTTGCCTTGACTTTTTTGAGATATTTGTTCACAAAAGATGTTTTCAAGGAATAGTAGATCAAAACATGGGATATTTCAGTATCAAAAATTTCTATTATTTGGATTGTAAGCAGGTTTCGACCTGCTTCTTTAGTGTTTGGAGAAGGTGCAGGCCAGTTACAGTTGCACGTGGTGGTAGTGTTGATCTGAGAAGGTGGAGTGGGTTTTGTGAACCTGCTCACCCCCATGCCTGCTCTCCAGGGCAGAGCAGTGTGCTGGCTATGACTCTTTGCATGCTAATTACCATAGGATTCTGACTTGTCTGCCAGGGTGCACCCTCTGCTGGAACAAAAGAATAATAATTGCCTCCAAAAACAGACAGAATGTGACCCCTTGCAAAGCAGTCATCTCTTCTTCTTTACCAGCACTTTTTTTTTGGAGATGGAGTTTTTTTTCGTTTTGCCCAGCCTGGAGTGCAATGGCATGGTCTTGGCTCAGTGCAACCTCCATCTCCTGGGTTCAAGTGATTCTTCTACCTTAGCCTCCCAAGCAGCTGGGATTACAGGCACCCGCCACCATGCCTGCCTAATTATTTTTGTATTTTTAGTAGAGACAGGGTTTCACCATGTTGGCCAGGCTGGTCTTGAACTCCTGACCTCAGGTGATCCTCTGACCTCAGCCTCCCAAAGTGTTGGGATTACAGGCATGAGCCACCACACCCCGGCCCCCTACCAGCATTTCCCTGTGATAACAGGCTCTCAGACTGTTGAAGATGGCTTTTCCCAGACAAAATTCAATAGTCCTTCTAAGCATGGCTCCTTTCTGGAGAGTTTAGGGTTTTGGGAGGCCTTGATTGTCTCCAAGTTTTTGTGGGTTGGACAAGTGAATATCTTCCAGGAGGCAGAAAGGTTAAGACACCAAATTAATGTTGCTACACAATGAAACAGCAATACACGTAGCTGAAGCACTTTAAACTGTGACGTTAGAGTTTTTTGAGGATGAGCCTCTCCACCACAATAAACTGATATCTTTTTTTGGGTTGTCTACCTGCCCCACTTCCCCGGCCAAATACAAAGGCAGAAGTGGCATTTCTAACATGCTGTACCTCACAGCAAGTAGAAGCAGGATCGGAGAGACTGCAAATGACTTTACTTACCTAGATCATCCTCTGTGAATCTATCTCAGTTCCAACTACTATTTATTTCATTGAGAGCACTCTGTTTATTTTGTTTAGAGATAAGATTCTGGACCCTTGCAAGAAAATTTTTATTGTTTCAAGTTTTAGGCGCTCTCTTCCCTCCCCCTCCCCCCTCCCTCCCTCCCTCCCCCCTTCCTTCCTTCCTTCCTTCCTTCCTTCCTTCCTTCCTTCCTTCCTTCCTTCCTC